>NW_022196909.1:21777680-21803361 GCF_008632895.1 Mastomys coucha
ATGAACTAAGTACTACCCTCAGAGCTGTATACATTTTAAATCTGACCTCTTATTAATGATGTGAGGAGTCAGAGAAAATGGAAAAATAAAGAATTCCTATAATTCATTTGAAGTCACATAGGATTTGACAGCTTTGTTTGGCTTTTTCTAAATTCTTTAATGTAGCTATTCTCCATGTATAGCTTTGAACCATGGTGGTTTGGGGCTATACATAATATCTTAACAATTTTCATTATAGGTAATGACTAATATTAACTACAACATGAGTTGTTTACTTGTCAATAAGTAGCCCATTTCTTTGAGGCCCCAGTCAATGTTCAAGTAGAAGTCATACAGAAGGTTGTTAGGTTTTAATCTCTATTCTGTCATATGATGCAAACTCAAGTTTGCCATCTGTCTCTTTGAATTCCTGTTTGAATTTAGGCTGCACAGTTAATACAACAAACAGGAAATTAACTTTCCAGAATGTTTAAGACATGAGCAAAGCTTCCGTTCTTCCACACAGAATCAGGGAAATCAAACTAGTTTAATCATAAAAAACAAAAACAAAAATGAAAACAAAAACAAAAAACTATAGTGTAAGCCTGAGAAGCTCATGTCTGCCATTATGTGGCAAAAGGAAGGAAGGAAGGGTAATAAGACCTGGGAAAGACTCTCATGACTCTAGGGGAGGGACCCTAAGTAAAATGTCCAACAGTGGGGACAGGGGTCTTGTAGAAAGACCTGTCATCTCCAGTAGAAAGACAGGACATCAAGTGGAGGGATGGGGTTGCCATCCCATAGTCAAAATCTCTGACCCAGAATTGTTCCTGTCTGAAAGAACTGCAGAGACAAAAATGGAGAATAGACTGATAGAAAGGAGGTTCAGTGACCATCCCAAATTGGGATCCAGCTCAAGGGGAGGCTCTGATGCTATTACTAACTGCTGTAGTGTGCTTACAGACAAAAGCCTAGCATGGATGACTTCTGAGAGGACCAACAAGCAGCTGAAAGAGTCAGATGCAGATACTTTACACCCAGCCAATGCAATGAAGTCAGTGACCCTTGTAGTTTAGTTAGGGAAATTCTGGAAGAACTTGATGAAGAAGGTGACCCCATAGGAAGACCAGCAGCTTCCACTAACTGGACCCCTGAGATCTCTCAGACACTGAGCCACCAACCAGGCAGCATACACCAGCTTATATGAGGCCCGCAGACACATATATTGAAGAGGACTGCCTGGTCTGGCCTCAGTGAGAGAGGATGCACCTAAGACTTGAGGCCCCAAGGAGTATGTAGTACTGGCTGGGTGTGGGAGTTGTGGGGGTATAGGGACATTCTCTTGGAGACAGGTGGCAAGGAATGGGATGAGAAGCTGTTGGAGGAGGACAGAATGGGAGGGAGATAATGACTGGACTGTAAAAAAGTATTAAAGAAAATAAGAAAATTAATTAATTAATTAAATTAAAAAAACATTGCAAGAGGCAAAAAAGAGACCTAGGTGATTAATGTTTCATGATTAAAATTGATTAAGTCTTCTGTTAGACTGTTTGGGAGAGCTATATGACTTGAAGTTTGCTGTAATTAAGGCAATCTGAAAGCCATTCAGGACATTTTGTGGTCGGAGTGAGAATGTGCTCCATATGGTTCTGAGTGTAGGAAGTATTAGGAAGTGTGCACTTGTTGAAGTAGGCTTGTCACTTGGTGGGGTAGGAATGAGATTCCAAAGGTTCAAGCCAGAACCACTGTTTATCTAGCTCTGCAAGCTGCTGGAGAAACAGATGAGAAATCTGCCTTCCATGTTCCCTGCTATGATGGCTGTGAACTCACCCTTTGAAACTGTAGGCAAGACCCCCATTACCAGTAAAATGTTTCCTTTTACAGATTGCCTAAGTTATGGTTTTAACAGTAATAGGACAGTAACTAGAACAGGGCCAATGTAGGATCAACTCTGATACTGGGATGCAACTTTCAAAACCACAATGGTTTTCTAGTCATTACTGAATAGCCAAGATTTAAAATATAGTAGTCCCAAAAGAGGAACTATACTAGAAAATCATTAGCATATTTGTCTGTCTAAATGGCCAGACCCATCTTCTGCTGCTTGGACAAGGGAAAATTATACTTTCCGAAGTGCATGAGGGAGGGATAGGAAAGAATTTGTGGGAAAATGAATGATGTACCCATTAATGATTCAGTTTAGTCCTGCTGCCATGTCAAAAAAATTCTTACTAAAGGTAAACTATTTGATCTTATGATCTGTGCCCAGTCTCAGCTCATGGAGAAGGTACGATGTTTTAGCAGAAATTCAGTCCAAGCCCCAAGTCACAGTGACAGTTGGCAAGCCCGGGGCCTCTTTGAGAAGAATTCCGCCTATGCCTCCAAGAGCCTGCTTGTCTTCTTTGCTCCATTAGAAATAATCAGTACTAAGTGGCCCATCATCGGTGTCAGCATGACTTTTTTTTTTTTTTTCACATTTGCTAAAAGCTTTTCCCTTGGCCCACTTTGCTTTTTTTTTTCTTTTGTTTCTAAGTTACTGTTTCATTTTCCTCCCGCTCCTGATTTTGCTTTTTCAAAGGAGAAAAAAAAATCTCATCTGAAACAGGACTTACAGATGAATTTCTCCTATCTTCTGGGCAGCCCTCCCCTAAGACCTAGTAACATATGTCACATATGCATTAAGCGATAGACCTATTAGTGGGACATTGTCTTTATATTCAACAGACAAAGAAGAAAAAGAACTCTAATTGCAATAAATTTGCGCTTGTGTGTTTGCATGTGTTCAACAAACAGCTTTCCCTTAAATTGCAATAAGACATGTCATTGAGGCCTTAAATTGCTGTCATCTGAAATGTTTTACTCCCCTCTTTACTTCCCTAGATTATGATCAATTTTTCTCCTGGAATGAATTATTCAAACTGGGTCCAGTCTTCTGAATCCTTACAGCACGATGCCTGAGCACTTTGGGTCTGTTCTATTTAGTTATCATTTGGCACAGTCTGTTTCATGCTGGCAGAAATTCTCTTTTTGTTCTAACATATAATTTATTTCCAAAGTGGATTGTAAGCTTCACAGGATTAAAGATTATGTCATGCCATTCATTCATTTAACAAATGTATTTGAACATCTTTCGAAACTTATTCAAAGAAAAGTACATCCCCGTACAGAGTTTCTATTCTAGTGGAGGGCTACAGAGATTAAAAGTCAGTGTTACAAATACAGGAATAAAAAATATGTTGAAAATGGAAATTAGTATATCAGAAACAAGAACAATATATGAGGAATCAGAAGGATAAAGTGGGGCCTTAAGTTTTCAGTACTATGTTTGTCATTAATGAGAAAGCAGGTTCACAAAGAGAAGAACAGTCTAGGTAGAGCACATACTTTAAAATAGGATCCTTTTGAGTTGCCATTAACTAGCTGATAAAACAGCTAAGGACAGTGAGAGCTCAGTTTTGGAAGTTAAAGTCTGAAGATCCTGCCACTATCCCAGTGTGATGAAATAAAACAGTGGCTATAGGTGTATGAGACTGAGCAAGGTCTGGCCTGGCATATTTATATGAGAGTAATACTGAGCCACATGATGAGCTAGATAAACAGAGAAGGGAGTGTAAACAAAGCAGAGATAAGAAGTAGAGGCAGTAACAAGAACATGGGCCCTCCTGGAGTCAAATGAATAGATTGATTGTATTAAACTAGGGAGTAATAGTATTGCTTATATGTTAAGGGAAATGAAGGCATGACCTTATCTACAGAACTTACCAACCTAGAGGATGATACTTTCAGCGATTTGATGGAGACAGAGTGCTGAATATAAGAAGAGTAAATAAACTTGTGAAGCGCAGTGGGGTGAATGTATGTGTTCCATATTATACAGTGAAATGGTCATCAACATTTGATGTGTTTTAGAAGTATGAACACTGAAATCCAATTGGGATATTGAGTGATTCCAACAAATAGAATTAATATCCCTGTCAATAGGTGACAGGGAGCTGATTTACTTCCCTTCATTCTTGTGAGGGAACTAATATAAAAAAAAAATGTTTAATCAAGTTGTGATCTATCTTCAAGTACAGTGTGAGACAGAAATGTCTCTTCCAGGAATGACTCAGTTACCTAAAAATCTCTTACTAAGTCCCATCTCTTAAAGGTTCTAACACTTCCCAGTGTTGCCACTTGGAGGGGCATTCCTTCAGCACGGGGGACATTATGAGACATTATCCAGGAATCATATGAGACAGATATAGTTGGTTTCTATAGGACCCTATCGATAAGTATTTTCAATAGTTTTATAAAGATTAATGTTAAAAATTGTGAGTGCAAATCTACCTTAACATATGCCATAACTTTGTATATAATTGGAATAATTATTTATCTACTGCTCCAAAAGCAAAATCACTGTATCACAGTGACACCTCCCCCCCCACCCCCGGTACTATACAAAATATATCAAGAATCCTGGTGCTAGTTTCTGTTTTCTAGTTAGTGTGCTGTTGAAAAGGACACTCAATAATCTTCAATCAAAATAATCTGAGCAATGTTATAAGCACCGACTTTGTCTTTTGTTTCACTCTGACCTTCGCCTTGGCATCTTGATGTAGTAGAGCTATCTCTGAAGGCTCTGATTTAGGATTGCTTGTGTTGGGATTACTGAAAGATAGAACACAGAATATAGCTGATGCTACTTCACTCTCTAGGATCCACCTTATCCTCACCCTGGAGGTCATTCACAATCGACAGCAACGTACATTTAAACAAACTCTACTATTTTGATGTATGCCACTGTTGGAGTTGGAGTAGCTATGATGCTACTGCAGCCATTTTCTACATTCGACTTAAACGCTGCTTCTCTCAACTTAGTCCTTTGCCTGTCCAAAGTGTGAGCATATATTATGGCGGAGTCTTAGCTATGAATCTAGTAGTCTTTGTCCCACTTGTTTATCACTGGTTCTGCCATTGTTTCTGTTTTCTACATTCGACCCATGTCTTATCCACCTCTGTCCAGAGATGTTTTCCTATTCTCATTCTTCACTTTGTATATGGTTCCTAAGTTTCCTTTGTGTTGATAACTTTGTATTTTAACTTTATTTTTATGTTTTATCAGAAGTAGAAATGAAGGTGGCTTTTTTATGCTACATAATTGATTGTCTTGGAATTACCATATTTTAAACTTGAAAAACATGAAAGCTGAGTTAAAGAAACTTTGACAAACACAATGATTTTTATTTATTTTATTTATTTATTTATTTATTTATTGGTTTTTCGAGACAGGGTCTTTCTGTATAGCCCTGGTTGTCCTGGAACTCACTCTGTAGACCAGGCTGGCCTCGAACTCAGAAATCCTCCTGTCTCTGCCTCCCAAGTGCTGGGATTAAAGGTGTGCACCACCACCGCCCGGCCCACAATGATTTTTAATCCAACTTCTTTTGTTTTGTTTTGTTTTATTTTTTTGAGACAGGGTTTCTCTGTGTAGTCCTGGCTGTCCTGGAACTCACTCTGTAGACCAGGCTGGCCTCAAACACAGAAATCTGCCTGCCTCTGCCTCCCAAGTGCTGGGATTAAAGGCGTGCTCCACCACCGCCCAGCTAATCCGACTTCTTGTTTTCCACTGACTAAATAAAAACTGATTTTCAGAATCTCACAGTACCTCAGATTCAGAAGCACCACGTGGTTCTTCTTCCTTTCCCCAGTCTCAGTTGATTGGTTTCTGCCAAGTGTCTATCTAGGACAAACCTATCAATAGAACACAAGTGCCAAGGGTATTTTCTGGTAGAAATTTCTTTAAGAATAAAACTTGCATTGTAAGCACTTAATTCACTAATTCTGTGGGGTGCCAATTTTTCTTCTAAAAGAGAATTATCTGGATAATTCAATAGGCAAGTCAAAACAAAACAAACAACAACAAAGCAGCAGCCCTTTCAAGCTCAATCTCTTCACCTATTGAAATAAAGACAATATTTATACCAAAAATTGTTAATGGATAATAAATTGTGTTTACTTCCAATTAGGTCAGTGACATTTTAGAGTACATTGCATGTTGTATTTTGAGATATCATATTTGGCCTGCCCCTTAAGAGCCATGGGCTTCAAAATGAACACATCTTAAGTTTATCTGAAAATGAATGATGGGAATACTATTTCTTTACATAAGTCTTATATGCAAAGACTTCCATAATAGTAACCTATGGTCAATTAATTCCTCAATCTACTGTTTCGTTCTGACGTTAAACTAATTGTGAAGGAAAGGAGGTTATGATGATGTGATTACTTGTGTATCTGGAGATTCAGATAGAGTTCAAGTATTGCCATGCTTGCACTTATAAATCAACAGATTGAATTTCTACTGTGATATACTGATTTGAATTAATGTGAGCTTAGGATGTTCGCAGTCCTCCATATGTTTTAGAGGACCTAAACCGTACGTTAAACCTTCGTCAATATATAAAGCTAAACACCACATTGTTTTAGTTAGGAAGAGAACTAAATTATTCTTCGTAAGAAATGGCATTGCCAGAAAAACAACAGCAATTCCATCTGTGTGGTAGAAGAGGTGTCAAATATGAGATGAAGGGGAGCATATAGAGAAATATCTCTACTACTTTCTCATTTTGACAGATAAATAGGTGATCATTCTTTGATTGATATTTTGTCTAATTAAATGTATCCTAGATTATCATGTAGAAATTCTGTCATTGCCATATAATCTATGTTTTTTTTGTTTTTTGCTTTTTTGTGTTTTTGAGATGGGGTTTTTCTGTATAGCTTGGCTGTCCGGGAAATCACTCCATAGACCAGGCTGGCCTCAAACTCAGAAATCTACTTGCCTCTGCCTCTTAAGTGCTGGGATTAAAGGCATGCACCACCACTGCCCGGCTATAATCTATGTTTTTAATTTAATGCCTTTAAACCATCCATGTGAACTTTGAGGTATATGTAATATACAGAAAACTCTGACTTCCTACTCCCAAGGGAGGAACTAAGACATAATGTTCATACCTTAAAGTGAGTGTATGCTCTGGGCTATACAGTTCATTCTACCAAGAGTGAATATACAGGGGGTAGTTATGTGTTCTCTTAGAAGAATCTGAAATTGGTACAAAGAAACTCTTTTTGCTGAAATATAGAACAAAGAAGCCCAGCAGTTGATGATAGCCACGTCTTCTATGTGAACAGCGGCGAAGAGAAATCTACTCTTGTTAAAACAGAAAAGCAAATAATTTAGGCTCATAAATCTGAACAGAAGGCTGGGCGGTGGTGGCACACGCCTTTAATCCCAGCACTCCAGCCTGGTCTACAGAGTGAGTTCCAGAATAGCCAGGGCTATACAGAGAAACCCTGTCTCAAAACAAAACAAAACAAAACAAAAAATCTGAACAGAAGTGAACACAGCCTGTATCTATCTCTTTCCATTCCAAAAGAAAGACTTAGTTTCCAGAACTGTGGTATTTGAAGGCTCTAAGTTCTCCTTTTCTGCTCACTGAAGCCATGTTTGTTCATAAAACAACCACATTAATTCTTTTATCAAGGTAGTACATGCTAAATTAATGCTCTTATTAAGAAGTTTTTTCCTAATAACCCTATTAAAAATGGGGTACAGAGCTAAACAAAGAATTCTCAGCTGAGGAATACTGAATGGCTGAGAAGCACCTAAAGAAATGTTTAACATCTTTAGTCATCAGGGAAATGCAAATTAAAACAACCCTGAGATTCCACCTCATACCAATCAGAATGACTAAGATCAAAAACTCAGGTGACAGTAGATGCTGGCGAAGCTGTAGAGAAAGAGGAACACTCTTTTATTGCTGGTGGAATTGCAATCTGGTACAACCACTATGGAAATCAGTTTGGTGGTTCCTCAAGTTATTGGACATAGTACTACCAGGGGACCCAGCTATACCACTCCTGGTCTCATACCCAGAAGATGCTCCAACATGCAATAAGGACACATGTTCTGCTATGTTCATAGCAGCCTAATTTATAATAACCAGAAGCTGGAAACAGTCCAAATGTCTCTCAACAGAAGAATGGATACAGAAAATGTGGTACATCTATACGATGGAGTACTATCCAGCTATTAAAAACAATGAATTTATGAAATTCTTAGGGAAATGATGGCTCTGGAGGATATCATCCTGAGTGAAGTAACCCAATCACAAAAGAACACACAAGGCATGCACTCTCTGATAAGTGGGTATTAGCCATGAAGCTCTGAATACCCAAAATACAACCCATAAACCACAAATCACAAGAAACTCAAGAAGAAGGAAGACCAAAGTGTGGATGCTTCGTTCTTGCTTAGAAAGGGGAATAAAATATCCATCTAAGGAGTTGCAGAGACAAACTATGGAGCAGAGACTGAAAGGGCAATCCAGAGACTGCTCTACCTGGGATTCCTTTCCATATTCAGTCATCAAACCCAGACACTATTGGAGATGCCAGCAAGTGCTGGCTGACAGGAGCCTGATATAGCTGTCTCCTGAGAGGCTCTGACAATGCCTGACTAACACAGAAGAAGAGACTCACAACTATCCATTGGACTGAGCATAGGGTCCCCAGTGAAGGAGCTAAAGAAAGGACCCAAGGAACTGAAGGGTTTGCAGCCACTTAGGATGAACAACAATATGAACTAACTAGTACCCGCAGAGATCCCAGGGACTCAACCATAAACAAAAGAGCACAGATGGTGGGACTCATGGCTCAGCAGCATCTATATAGCAGAGGATGTCCTAGTCAGTCATCAATGGGAGGATAGGCCCTTGGTCCTGTGAAGGTTTATGTCCCAGTGTAGGGGAATGCCAGGGCCAGGAAGTAGAAGAGGGTGGGTTGGTGAGCAGGGGGAGGAGGGAGGAAACAGGGTTTTGTTTTTGTTTTTGTTTTTGGTATTTTTGGGGGGGTTACTGGAAGAGGAAATATCATTTGAAATGTAAATAAAGAAAATATCTAATAATAAAAAAGAAAAAAAAGTTTTTTCTTGATACTGACCCATCATCACCTATTCCTAGAGAACAGATGTGTATTTCTAATAATATCAACCATGCAATTTACAATTCTTTGTAAACATATCTATCTATCTACCTATCTATCTGTCTGTCTGTCTGTCTGTCTATGTATCTATCATCTATCACCATCTATCTATGTATCTACCATTTATGTATTTATTTTTATCATATATCTATCTACCTATTGTAATTCTTTGTAAAATGTATTCTTTTTCCTGTAATTCACTCTTCCTGATATACTAACTACACTATCATTTAGACATGCTTTCCTACCAGCCCATTATGCTTTAGAGATGCCCACATTACTATATGTAATTTATTGTAGACAAACACATTGTCTACAATTGTACTATAGTCTCTGTATTAGGATTTTGATTTCTTCAATGCTCTATACTTTTTAAGTACTCTATACTCTCCTAAGACTATATCTACTCTTCTTACCATTGTTTTCATTTTTCCACTACAGTACAAATCATGGAGTCCATTCTACCATGTGTCCCTGATACATTCGACTTTTCCACACCTTCATAATGTAAGCTGCATCTTCAGTGAGCACAGTTACTGATAACTTTGGGGTTGACACTCTTTTCTTCTGGAACAAGAAAAGATAAGATAAAGTCCAAGTTTCTAAAGAGTGACTGTCTGCTTCTCATTTTTACCAGGACATAGGAGTTCTGATAACTATTGTCAGTCATGAGTGTAACCACATAAAAGCTTCTTAAGCTGTTTTGTCAATGTCAACTTTCAATCATATTTGATGTATTAAGTGGCAGGATAAAACCAATAACAGCAGCATTCTGGGACACAGCCAACATTAGAGCTGTGAAGGATCATTTGCTGCTTCATAACTGCACTGACCTGGACACAAGTGGGGATTAGAGGACAGCAGGCTACCTAAACAGCCACTGTCTGGATAGCTTGAGTTGGGCTATCACAAGCTGAGAGGGCAGTGAGAGTGACAGAGGGACAGGTGTACATCTGAGCCAGTTGGCAGGAGACAAAGGAGCTTGCAATGTAGCTATCAAAATTGAACAATGAGATATATCAGTCCCACTGGGGGAGAGACAGTTTACATAGTCAGGATAGAAGGTGATAGATTATGTATAAGGAAATAGAAATTATAGTAAGAAAGAAGAACATTATACAGAACTCCTAACATACCCAGAATGTTACTGGTTTACTCATGGCATCCTTAATAATTGCAACTATTTGTAATGCTTTTAAAAGGTGTACAGTCTTTTGAAAAATAACCAATGCTGTTATAAAGAACCAAAGAACCAAATTACCAAATTCTGAACAAAAGTTTTTATAGTGATCATGTTCACAGAGTTTCTAAAACCTTGTTGTGTTGTGTTGTGGCTTTCTACTTATATTTATTTGCCTAGAGTCAGTCGAGGGAGTTATTGGTATGAAACATTCAGAAGAAGTTATTCCCTTCCTACTAGTCCTGTGGCACAGGCAGAAGCATCCAATTTCAATTCTTCCTTCTTGCAAACAACCACTACAGGGAATATTTAGTCCTCCTCAGATCATGATCGAAAATTCATGTTTCTTATCATTGGCATGATAGAATGTTGGTAATATGTCTTTAATTTGGAGAGGTTAAGTAGTAATGAACATATCACAAAGACAGAATTTCTTGTTTTATCTCAAATTTCAGTTTCAGTATGGGAAATAGTTTGGGACTTTCTGATTCAGTATAGTATGAATATCATCTGAAGATATTATTAGCAAGAGTGCACTGACAAATATATCTCTTCTAATTACATTGACCAATTTTTATCTGCCATGTTTTATCATAATAAATGTCAGTTCATGAACAACATACATGAATATGATAAAGGACCTTTAGATAGAAGATAAACCTGGTGATATTGTATATTTTCCATCAAACCCAGACAGAGGTGATAAGCTTGAGATCGTAGCCAGTAAGACTACATGATATTATTTCTCACACTGTTTTGTAAACAACTTATCTTTTATGTACAGTTTGCCTATGTCCACCCTCACTTCCTTTGGTAGGCCTCTAGAGTCACAAGACACTCTTATGTCCTACTGCACCTTATACCACAACTTTTCTTGTGTTTAATCTAATTTAAAACCGCATAGGTTCATGGGTACACAATATGACTACTTCTGATGTCCTGTTTTGCACTACAATTCTGTGTATACCTTCCTCATTTCCAACTTCCCTCTCTCTAGATTAAAAAGTATGAATCCCATGGACTATTGCTAGATGAGCCGCACATGTACAGGGGATATTTAAGAAATTTTCATAATAAAAAACCAAAGTGAAATGTAATGTGTATCTCAAGAATACCATAGTCAGTTATTTTCTGGAAGTATTTTAAATATCTTTGAAAGGATTTGCTAAAAAGGAAGATATGACATGTGTCAGAAATAGAGAAATCTGAGAAAACATCATTGGTTTTTACTTATAGATATGAAGGCTACATTTTTCACTATCCTAGATAGAAACAAATGAGAAAGGAGAAGGCAGTAGACATATGCATTTATCTACCAGACATCAGAGTGAGATATACCATTGTTATGGATTTCAATATCCTCTTGACTAACACTTGGATTTGCAACATATTCAACTATCAGGGACTTTCATGATGATTCTAATTTATGTCATAACTTGTAATTTCAAGTGTGGTGAAGGTCATTCTCAAATTTGGTATTTCTCACAAGTTACCTTAAATTCACTGTTAAAATTCATGACAAGTAAAACATTAATATTAGCCCATAACAGAGGCACCCATGGACAAATCTAAATGAAGGTCAAATCCCAAGCTCCCTGTTTCCTCTCACACATTGTTTAAGGATAATGTTCATTTTTCTAAACAATTGTCTATAAAACTGTTTATGTAGTATTGCTAACAAGAGAAGCTGAGGTTTTATATAATCTCCAAATATTTTTTTAATTGGGTCTTGACTTTATAGACACGAATGGCAATTCATTGCACTGACATAGTCATCAGACACTCCACTGACTGAGCTAATGTAAAATGACTCGAAGCCCTCCATTCCCAATGCATCATCAGGCTCTCCCATGTTGGCCCAAAGAATCTACTCAAGTAAATTTTTTCCAAGGCAGGTCATTATGAAGTCTTAGATAATACCTCCTGAGAGCCAATAGCAAAAATCACAAAAAGTGAAAAGGGAATTAGCTGTCTGTTGTTTGGGGGAAACAGCCTGGGAAGAATTTTACATTTGGAAGTTAGAAACTTATAGAAAATGCACTAGCTAGTTATTTTCTATATTGTGTACATTGAATGTACATATTTCATCCCCAAATAAAGAATGTCTGATTTATAAAAGGTCTCTCTCTCTCTCTCTCTCTCTCTCACACACACACACACACACTCAAATATTTTAACATATTTTAAAGGGGCATTTTATAGATGTACATAGGTTATTTAGTTTGTTTTGAAACAGCTATTTAGCCTAAAATTTTCTAATAAAAATTTCCCATCAAAATACTATGCTTTGGCTCCTCGTGTATTTTTTTTTTCTGTTAGTTTAAACAAAGGGGTGATGATGAAACACGGAATCCAGAGATGTCATATTTTATACTGATAATTCTAAGGCCCATTTGGTGGGTCTTAATTCACATGCACAAAGACCACATTAACCAAAGTGATAAATAGGTCTGTGTATTTAGCCAGGTGGCAAAACTCTAGTTAACTTGGCTGCTGAGATAGTTTCTGGGTGTAGGAGGAAGATGGGGACTCCCTTCCTGGGGCTAGGGGAGCATGAGCCTACCTGAGCTGTGGTGTGATTGATCTCTGTTGAGGAGTGTGCCAAGTGGAGTGTGTATAAATGGCTCCTTCTGGAATCTCCTTAAAAGCTAAATTGATGGCAATGTCTGAAAAGAGCAGTTCAGACATTTGTCCCTAAATGATAAAGAAAACCTTGGTTTCAGCCACTGCTGGATTAAAGGAAAGTATAAAAACTAAAACCAAAAAAACAATAGTATGCACATAGTAATAGATTAGAAGTAACAGGATGCTCCTCATTTACCAAATAAGGAAGTAATTGCAGTACGCTCTTTTTGTTAGATTTTAGAAACCCATCTGTTCAGTGCTTCTTTTTATAATCAATGTATAAACTAATTACATTAGGGGAAAAGGAGTATTTAATTAAAAGTCTGCTTTAAAGAGTTACAATTCTATTCTGTTATTAAATAATTGGTTGCCAGATTTGTTAGTAAACAGGATTTCTGAAATGATGTTTGCAAACTATTTGTATGAAGCACATGTTTGGTGAAATGATTGTGCCCCTTATTCAATCTAATAGATTTGTTACAGTGCTTCTTTTCCATTATCACCAGGTGAATAGAAAACAGGATTATATGTAAGCTGCGCCAAATGTTTTGAAAGATTTCTCTCCTAGGCAAAGGAAAAATAATGAACTTAAAAATCTTATAGATTTTACAGACTCCTTGTAAGAAAGCATTTTTTTTTTGTATGTGGTAGGTTTGTGTAAGACCATCTTGTAAGAAAAACCTAGCCCATTACTATGTCATAAAGTGCAAAGGGAAGGACATTTGGGGTAGGTAGAGTAATGAAAAGCAATGCACAAAGGAAACACAGAGATAATTTTATAATTAGAGATTTTGTTAAGGTTTAATCTCGTTTTCCTTTGGAGAAAATCTTTCTCCTACCGGGAAGATATAGTCACATAACAATGGGGTGGGATAGTGTAAAGTACACTATGTACCTGTTTGCATGGCCATTATGGAATCCAGTAACATGTACAATGAAAAGCTATAGTAAAAATTAAATAACTGGTGGAATCTTCTCTGGGGGAAGCCTTTCCTGCTTTCAACATCCATTAGTTGCCAACGTTAGCATGGCTAATCTTGTAAATCTTCAGTTCAGGTTTAGGCTGCAATTATATAAGCATGCACATATATGTACACATATATGCATGAAACAACATATAATGAAAAGTAATACATGAATTTGAGAGACAGAAAGGCAGGGTATATAAAGGAGGGGCAAAAATAGGGGGGAAATAATGTAATTATATTACAATCTCAAACAAACAAATAAATAAAATACAATGAAATAAAAATGCATCCCATCAAATATATTAGTGGAATGCTATCAAATATTTCACATACAATAATATAGGAATATATTCATTTTTCTCGGTGCCTTGAATGCATTAGAAACTACTTTGTTGACCCTTTCCCATTTATCCATGATAGTCCAAATTCTAGAATTCAGTGAGGAATCCCTGATAAGACACTGGGGAAAAGGAAAGGCAAGGAAACTGAGCAGACGTGTGGGACAATGAGAGATTATATATGTGGTAGAGCAATTGAAGGCTTTGAAAGCACAAGAGGACTCACTCTAGCCCCCTGATGTAGAAGTTGAAGGAAAGCAAGGATATGAAATCATGATTGCACTTGACTTTCGAACTGCCCTCTAGATTCCTCCTTTCTTAAGGACACGGTGAGCCATTTTTGTTCAACTATTTCCAGGTGAAAAGCAAATGGAAACTGTTTGTACAGAAATGCTGTAGTCCAGAAATGCTTTAGTCCATCTCTATCAGATGCATCTACAGACAGGTTAAAGTGATTATTTCAATGATTATATTTGTCTATGAAAGGAGCTTCTATACAAAACTCATGCACAAAACACACGTCAAAGGAATAATTGAAAACAACATTTCACTCATATTCTCACATAGGAGATGGCAGCTCCTACTAACATCAGTGATTTATTTTTTTCCCTCTTCAATATCATTCCCCAGGGAAGCTGGCAAACTGAAGCCTGTTCCATTAATGCCAGCAGGGATGTGTATGTGTGAAGAGAATAAGTAAACATTTATTGTACCTGATGGCTCAATGAACTATCCACATGAGCTCTTTAAAGACTTGAAAATACTTGGCAGGCTTTGTAGTTAGGATGAGCCCTGTAAGCACTATTCTTGTGAAAATGTCTATTTCTAACTCAGTTGAGCTCTTTCAATACAAACTGTTGAGTTAATCTGTAACTTGATAGCTCTTTTTTCTTTTGTTAACACATTATTCTCCCAAAATGTCCTTTAAACTTTTGAGATTAAGTTTTCTGCCCAAATCAGTGACAAAATATCTTCTAATAACCAACTTAAAATATATGATATTTCCCCATGTTGGCCAGTATAACAACAGTGGTAAATTATCATTTTTTAAAGGCCAATTTAGGCAAGTTTCTTTTTGTGTTTTGTATGTTAATCTGTAGACACTGTGATGTTATTAGAGAGAACTGAGAGCCTTGCAAAAAGATACAGAGATCATAGATTTTTGAATTCAGATCAAAATCCAACACTCATGGTAGAATAGACTTTGCATTTAATTATGACAAAATCTTGTAAAATAATAGGCTAGTATCTGATTTTATTGCATTTATGTAATTTTATGAAGAGATTAGACGTTTAGGTAAAAAACAAAAAAATACAGGCAATTTAAAAGAGTAATTGTTATACATTTTGCTCTATTATCAGCTTACATTTTTACTAATTTTTTGGATCACTAGAATAATTTATCATATTGTCATATGATCACGATTCATTGATGACAAAAAAGAACATTTTAAAATATTTATTATTGGTTAAAATAACAAATTATGGTTTTAGTCTCATGATCTAGCAGACTCCTGGAGTATGCAGTAGATTTTTAGTTGTGGAGTTTGTCTCCATCCCTGTGACCAAATGTAATTATAACAACAGGTAAATGTGTAGATAAGGGAGAAAAATAAAGCACATTATTTATTTATCAATCTTTTCTTGTCCTACTATTGTACTGATTTTCATTAAACTAGTTCTTCATAGGAAGTAGAACCACAGAGAAAGAAATATATGGGTGTTTTACAGATGTAAAAATGAAATGTAGGATGGGACAGGAAATTTCTTGACTTGATCCATGCCACAAAGAATTTCAATCATTCACATTTTAACCATGTGAATATTTTTTAAGGAGCGAGCTTTTGTATATCAAATATTAAATGTATTTCAATACTAAATGCTTTAAATCAATAAACAACGATATTATTTTAAAATAATTTATGATCTGCTAAAATAGATCAGTGATTTGCTATATTTTTACCCATGTTTGTCTAGGAGAATGCTGCATTCATTTATATCTGGTTACATGTAGTGATAATCATAAATTACATAACAATGTTATGCAGGATTAACGAGGCTGAGGCAGGAGGGTCGTGGGAATTCATGGCCAGCTTGCACTACACAGTAAGTTTCAGGCCATGCTATATGACATAAACACAACAGATAAAAAGAAAGCAATTTCAATGCTAGTGCCATGGCACTAAGTACCTACCAGTGACTAAGAAAAGTCACATATCATACTTACATTTCATGATTCTACGAGCTACGCTGATTTGCTTCTACTCTTTTATTTTTTTTCTCTTTAATTAAAGGTCTCATTCGCTTGCAAGAGCTCATCAAAGCTCCATCAAGGTACAATCTTCGACTTAAAATTCGTCAGCTGCCAGCAGATACAAAAGATGCAAAGCCTTTGCTTAAAGAGATGAAAAGAGGCAAGGAGTTCCACGTGATCTTCGACTGCAGCCATGAGATGGCAGCAGGCATTTTAAAGCAGGTAAACTTGACATTGCTTAAATTCTTAGTTACCTTATAAAAACTTTTACACTGTGTTTTAAAGGTAATAATTTAGCGATACCTAATTAAAAAGTCAAAGAAATCACCTGGATAAAATTTTTACGACAGAAAAGCTGACAATTGCTTTCAGTAAATTTGTTTTAGGAGAAGTAAATATTGAAGGCCTTTAACACAGATTTAAGATGAGGGGAAAAAAAGAGTCCAGGAATAACATATCCAGCCAGTAGGATAAAAATGATACTATGAAACAGATTCAGCCTGTTTCTAATCGATGCCTTATGTATGTGCTCCTTTTTCATTATCTCCATAACCAAATTAAAATAGTCTCTCCAAGTCTAATCTCAGAGAGACTTGATGACTTGAGCAGTGTGAACTACCAATGACAAAGCAGAAGTCAGTAGCCCATTGATGATGTTCTCAATATTCATTGCACAATAGATCCTTACCTACCAGAAAAGGACATTTCAAAACCCATTGTTTTGTCAGTAAAATATCGTTATGCCAGCACTATATAGTCCTAATTGCAATCTAGAGAGTAGGAATTATTTAGTAGTCTCTCTTATAAAGGAGGGACCAGTACTGGAGAATAAATGCAGAATTCCCTGCACTTATTGAATCGTAGAATGTGGGTTTGAACTCAAATCTTTATGTTTTCTTTTTTTCTTTTTTGTCTTTTAATCTTATAAAATATTGAACTGGCATTATGGTGGTTTGGGTAAATTTGTAAATTGTGTTTAAGCCTTTAAGCATAAGATAAAATATCTGTAATGGAGAATTATAAAGATTTAGATGACAAATTATATTTCATTAAATATAACTACTAGTAACAAATGTTTGCTATAACATGGTTACTTTATTAAGCACATGCTTGTCCAACATTCCAGTATAAGTGCCAGTTTTACTACAGTGAGATATTTCATTGATTTGGACATAGCTTTAGCTTTATAAGTGGACAATAAAGTATATGAAGGATATTATGCTTGCTGTTGATTTTTGTTTGTTTAAGCACGAGTGCAATGATAGAAAAAACAGTAAAAATGTAAGTGAAGATTTTTCACATAATTTTCAAGCAACCCTGGATCACATTTAGAAAGGAAGCTTTGCTTTACTCGCGAGACAAACAATGGACTTGCACCTGTTTTCTGAGGCTAACAGCAAGCAAGCAATAGATCCCGTTTTTTTTCTTGCATTTGGAAAAATGAGGGAACTTCTAATAATAGAGTGTGTATTCTGCCTCCTTTTGGGTATGTCTATTTCTTTATATCTTTCCTTATGAAATAATATTTAAGTAGACTCAGGGAATTGTCTCCATCAGACTGATCTCTGGGGCATTTTCTTGATTTCTGATTGATGGGATCCAAGCCCAGACAACTGTGGGTGGTGCCATTCCCGGACAGGTTGCATGAGAAAGCTGCCTGGGACTAAGCCAGAGACCACAGGGAGCACTCTTTCTTCATGGTGTTTGGCTCCATTCCTGCCTCCAGCTCTTTCCCTAACAGCCCTCAGTGATGGAATATGACTCTAAGGCAGTGGTTCTCAACCTTCTTAATTGTGCAGTTCTTTTCGACAGTTCCTCATCACATGGTAACACATAACCAGAAAATTATTTTCTCTGCTATGTCATAGCTGTAATTTAGCTACCGTTATGAATCATAATGTAAATATCTGAAGTCTCTAATGGTCTTAGCTAACTCCTCTGAAAAGGTCTTTTGACAGCCCCTAAAAGGTTATGAACCATAGGTTGAGAACCACTGTTCTAAAGAAAAAGTCAAATGAGCCTTTTCCTTCACCAAATTGTGTTGCGTCTAACCAACGAATACAGGATGTGATTTGATGTGGTGTCATGTGATTGTGTGTGTGTGTGTGTGTGTGTGTTTCTGAGATACATCAACATTGGCGGCTGTGGACTACCAAGGATAAAGCATTCAGAGCTGAACAGAAAAGTACTTGAGCTCTCAGAGCGAGTGCTTCATCTAAGAACAGGTCTGGGGAAAAAAGCACAGAATGATGGCCTCAGCTTTACCTTGTTTTCTAAATAGTTTTTCAACATTTATTCAGCCTAACTGCAGTTTATGAAATTCCAAGGAACATAGAACTTGAAGCAGGCTTTATGTCTGAAAGCTTTAAAAGTGAATGGAGCTCAAGGCTGATTGGGGTTCCTCCAAGGCAAGTGGAAGTGCTTTAATCGATGGTCATGCTTTAGCAGCAGATAATCCCACAGCTATTCAGATTTCTCACCGAGAGTTCCCTAGGGCAAAGCCAAGATACTCTGAAGTAAAGAGAAAAAGACACTCACGAGGACTTTCTATCATGTAGGGATAGCGTGATCAAGGACTTCAAAGTTCAGATCAGAGAATGTGAAATAAAGACCTTCAGCTTGAAAATATAAAAGCTGATGCAAATATACCCACAACAGCAAGTTATAAAATAAAATTAATATTAATGTTACTATATTTCTACCTTCACTTTTCTTAAACATGAGCAATGTTATTTCTGAATCTAACTGGCAGAATAAATTGTTTGCAAATTATACTCCTAGATGACAAAATAACCAGCTTGATACTGCAGATTCCTAAGAGTTTGATTTTAAACAAACAATCTTTAGTCTTTATAAAATATAATGTATGTCACAATATATTTTATGGCTTCCCAAATAATACTCATACATAAGAAGATACAGAGTGAGTGGGTATTAAAATAATCTTTGGAGATAATAATCCTCCTGTTTAGCTTTCTGAGGTTACCAGATAATTGCTTATGTTTTTTGCGTATTTTTAAATAATATAGATTATTGTTGATTCTTTGTTCCAAAATCAGTGTTTGGGAAAATGTGAAATAAAGTCATAAACTATTCCAGTTATTCCTATAGAGTTCTCGTCAAGATAATAATAAGCCCATTGCTCCACTAGAATGCTTACGTCAGAAACAAGCCCAGCCTTACCTCCTTACAGTGTGCTCTCAACCCTAGCACCCCAGCACAGTTTCCCACGCTGCCCCGAAATGCTAAGAGTTACAATTCATGAAGGCAATGGCAATAATTTGTTTTAGAGTTCTTAGTTTTTTTTAAAAGAGTAAACATCTTTGAAAATATACAATATATTCCTTTATAAAATGGCATGGATAAATATATAGGAATAAGTCCAAATTGAATACCAGTAGCTTGTCGTGATTAGAAGGGAGTTAATACAGACCACAGGATCCTAGTCTCTGTCCACTAAACATTGAACAGTGGTACAGATTTAAGTGGATTTGGATTGGGTAAAAATGTTCTTCTCTCCTCTCCTCTTCTCTTCTCTTTCCTTTCCTCTTCTCTTCTCTTCTTTTCTTTTCATTTTCTTTTTCTTTTTTTTTTAAATCTCTGATAGGAATGGGACCACCACTGATATTTTCTTGTAAGGACACACTTCCTTCTGCCAGCGCTCATCATCCTTTCCAGACCAGTGGTGTGATTTCAATTTCCTTTTCAGTTTAAACCCACTGCATTATTATGTTTTGTTTGTTTGCAAGATGAAATTTTATCATTTTTTTCATTTTTTATTGGTTATTTTGTTTATTTACATTTCAAATATTATCCCCCCTTCCCAGTTTCCTCTCTCTCCCACTGACTCAATGAGGGTGCCCCCCACCTGCCCATCCACTCCTGCCTTAGTGCCCTAGGGTTCCCCTATTCTGGTTCATCAAGCCTCCACTGGTCCAAGGGGCTCCTCAGCCAGTGATGCCGGATAAGGCAATCCTCTGCTACATATCCAGCTGGAGCCATGGGTATCCCTGTGTATTTTCTGGTTCATGGTTTAGTCTTTGGGAGCTCTGGGGTGGGGGGATCTGGTTGGTTGATATTGTTCTTCCTATGAGGTTGCAAACCCCTTCAGCTCCTACAGTCCTTGCCCTAACTTCTCCATTGGGGTCCCCACACTCATTCCAATGTCTGGCTGTACATCTGCATTTATATCGGTCCAGCTCAGGCAGAGCCTCTCAGGGAACAGCCATACTGATTCTGTCAGCAAGCATTTATTGGCATTAGCAATAGTGTCTGGGTTTGGTGTCTGCAGATGGGATGGATCACTAGGTGGAACAGTCTCTGGATGGCCTTTCCTTCAGTTCCTGCTCCACTCTTTGTCCCTGCATTTCCTTTGACAGGAGGAATTCTGGATTAATAGTTTTGAGGTGGGTGGGTGGCCCCATCAATCAACTGGGGGTGTGTCTAATCCACTGGATATGCTCTTCATAGGTTTTATCTCCCCTTTGTTGGGTATTTTGGCTAGTGTCCTCCCTGTTGGATCCTGGGAACCTCTTGGGTCCCTGGCATCTTGGACTTTCCTGTGGCTACTTCCAGTTCCCCTTTCCTCATTCATTTACCCTACACAGTTTCTCCAATGTGTTTCTCATGTGGTCATTGTTTCAAATAACTTTGCTATCACATTGAGTGTCTCCAGTTTGTCTTTTAGTCAGGTATATGCCCTAGTTTTCTGTCATTGCATATAGTAGTTGGACTTAGTATATAAAAATTTTAATAGAAATTAAATTATTCAATACACTTAATTTAACTTCTGATGTACTTTAGGGTTATTAATGATATTTTTATTTGTGCAACTCATTTTTTATTTATCCCTTATTTTTTATTTATCTATTTCTTTACATTTTGAGCTAATACTTTTAGAAACAAGTATAATATTTGGCTCCCCTCAATTGATCAGGAAAATGAGAAGACTCCTGCACCTCTCACTGGCAACAAACATTCTTGACTGTAACATTTAATATAAATGTTTAATAAGAAAAACATGCCTTTATTTTGCTTAAGATGACCAGGGGTTATAAAGTTGTAGAATAATTATTAATTCAAGAAATAGAAATGGGCAATTTTTTCTAAGTTACATTCCTGTGTTTGTTTGATTTTTGCCAATCTTTTATCTATTTTTAATTATTATATGTGTTTTAATTTTGAAGTGGCTATTTTTTTTCACTGAGTGATTCATGTTATAAGTTATAAATTTTATTCAATTAAATTGGTGAATTCCTACCTATGTCTATTAAGCTTTTTTGTTCATTGCACACAAATTCTAGCTGAGAAAGCTACTTAGCAAATGATTTTTGCATAGTTAGTAGTGTGGGGGAGACTATTCGATGAGAATACTTACTTTTAACTAGGAGCTCTTCCTTCAGCCTACAACTACATGGATTTTTGGTTCTCTCTGTCAGTTATTACTCATTTCTCTTACTTTTGTGAGATGGAAATGACAGGCACATTTCTCATCACTATAAATTTCAATAAAAAAAGAACTTGATATAAGATCATTAACAGTCAAAAACTGATAAGCAGTATTTAAAAAAAGGGAAATCAAGCTCCTTTTCATCCAATCTTTGAACAAAGCTTAAAATATTATGCTAATTACCCATGCTGTTTTTAAAGTTATGATTTAAATTTCCTTAATGTTACCAACATGACTAAGGTGCAGGGGAAAAAATGCTATTTTGCACTATTTTTTTTTTTTTTGCAGCTCTTTCTTCTAATTGCTCAAGGAAGATTATTAAATAAAAATATGTAATATACTAGAATATTTCCATTGAAAATATTAGAAATATTAGGAACAAACATGTTAGTTTCAATTTTAATGCCATTAAATTGTAATGCTGTAAGCCTTACAATTGCAAACATTCAAGAAATAAGAAGTAGCTTTGATGTCAGAAAGATTAGTTCACAATTTCTGTAATAACAACTAATTTTTTCTTACTAGTAAGTAAAGCTCAGTGTTATCCCATTTCATGCACCAGGAATAATTGAGTTTAATTTTTTATCAAATTGTACTATTCTATCATTACATGTAAACTAAAATAATATATTTCACATTATGTACACCTTCAATGTTAATCTTTTTATTTCTTTTAATTCTTTACCTCTTAGGCGTTAGCTATGGGAATGATGACAGAATATTATCACTATATATTTACGACTCTGGTAAGTAATTTATGAAAACATTAAAAATACTATAGATTGTATTATCATGACTCTTAAAAAGGGTGGAAATGTGTTTTTGAATGAGAAGTAATATAATGAATAACATATTTATACTTTGTGCTTATTTGGATTCCACCTGGAAGGAATTATGAGACAGAACTAATAACTCTTGCAAGGAAGCTGATGATTTTGAAATAATATCATTTCAAACATCAATTGAAAGTATTATATGTCTGTTTTATGTAACCTCAGACACTTTCAAAGTATAATGGATTTGAAAATGACCTTGCTAAAAATTAAGTGCATTAGGCAATCACCATGACTTATGCTATTATCTCTGCTCTTTTTTGTTTATTTTTGTTATTGATATTGTTGTTTATTGACTAGTTCTTATGTTTGTGTTTTTGAAAATCAGGCTTTTCAAATTGTTCTTTTAGTTGATTAAACATTTTCTGTGTTTAAAACAAAGATATTTTAGTGTTTTAAGTTAATTTGCTTTTATTCACATTTAGCAAATTACATGTTACCTTTATATTTGTCTTTAAATACCTATGATATCGTCTTTATTATACGCAAAAATCTGTCTTTACTTTTTTTGAGTGGTGTTAACCTGGCCTCCCTTCTGTCCCCTCCTTCTCACTTCCCTTCTATCCTTCCTCTAATACTCTTGCTTTCTCTCTCTCCCTCCTTACCTTTCTTTTTCCCTTTTGTTCTGTTGAGATATAGTCCAGATGGCTTTGAACTTGGAATCATACCCATCGAATGAGTCCTAGGATTATACGAGTATATAATGAGGCCATGCTTAGCTTGTATTTCTTTATCCGTACAATTAACAAGTCTGATTTCTCTTGTGAACTGCAGTGCCCTCTTTTTTCACTAATCCTTTTTTTTTCCCATTTTCAATTTTCAGTGTCTATTCCATTTTCCTTCTGCCTTTATGTTGTCATAACTTTAATGATCAATTATCAACTTTGGTTAAAAATAATGACAAAATACATGTGTGTAATACTCATGGTTATTATAATCTAATTCTAAATGGTGTGGTATTAATATAAATTCAAAACATTTATAAATTAATTTATTATTTTCCAAGTCAATTACTATTTGATTGCATTTAAAACTTTAGGCATTATTATTATTATTATATAATTCATAAAATTCTACTTGTTTTTTTCTCTGCAGTTTCTACAGCAGTATTGTTCTCCTATTTTTTTGATGAACAGTTCAGTCAGTGTTCTTGCTCATTGTTTAAAATGTTGAGCTTTCTTTCCTTGCATTGGGAATTATTATTAAAATCCAGTTGTTCTCCAGATCTTTCTCTGAGGACAATGATTCTCCAGGCAGGATTCTTGACACAGCAGCCATTATGTTACATAAAGACACCAAGACTGGCTCTACTATGGCACTATATCACATCTTCCTTGACAAATTTTACAGTGCAGAAGAAACTTGGTAGTAGGAAGGAGAAGATGGAGAGGTTATATCACCTTATCATACAGTTCTACATAATTTTATTGCAATTTGATTCAACAAAATTGTAAAATTTTGAGAAAAATCAAGTCTCATACTTATGAAAAGAATAAAACAATTATTTTAGGATGGTTATAGCACAAACTACTTTACTTCTCTACTTATTCAGTTCTAACCCAACTTTCCCATTTTCTTTGGTCTGATTCTCCTTTATGAATTCTGTTTTGCAATAAAAATGATTTCAGACAGTCTCTAGCAAAGGATCATGTTTTATATCTTCTCTCCTCTATTTCTACTCAAATTTTGAATGCCCTTGGCACTATCAAATACCTTAGCCATTTTTTAAAGGCAGATGTGTAAATGGACAAATTCCTTTATTTTACAAGTACATGGTAGAGACTCATTTAAGAAAAAAAAAAGATAGGTTAACCAAGCAAAAGTATATACATTATTGCATGTAAGTTGTCACTGACATGGTAGGCATAGAGAGAGGGGGCTCTCTCTTTTTATGTTGTGGTTTGCTGAAGAATAGATAGCTGTTCGTCAATATGTTCACAAAAAAGTGTGGCATATTCTAGCAATAGCAAATTAGATGAAATTTAGCAAAATCTCTTTATTTGGATTCTTGTAAATCGTAGTAACTCTTAAATCTTCTATAGGGAAGCAATCTTCTATAGGGAAGACCATCCCTCCACATTTTTGTTATTGATAAGATTGCTTCTTTGAAGTTTTCACAAGCATTTATCACACATTCTATTTCTTCTTTCCACGACCTTATCGTTTTCCTACCACTATAACTCCCTGCCATCTTGTATGCAGGTCTCTTTTCCCTGTTCATGTCTTTCTGTTTTGTTTTGTGGCCTGTGGATTTATTTTAATTAGGACCATTTGAGTGCCAGTGATTTTACAACTCCCACAGGAATTTAGCCAGCTCTGTGTTTGCTACACAACTAAAGCAATCGCTCAAAATCTATCAATAGTCAATGGAGCAACAGTAGGTGCAGTTCCTTGTTCATGATTGATGATTGGCAGGTCTCGTCTTATGCAGGCCTAGTATAAACAGCTACAGTTTCAGAGGCGATACTTGCAAGGACTGTGCCATGCCTTGAAGCGAGCATTTTAACAATCCTTCATTCAATCTTCAAACTCCATTCTTTTAGCTGTCGCTCTCTTGCTTTGTGTTTCCTGAGTCTCAGAGGAGGTGGCCTAAATGTCCTGTTTAGCATCAGACACTCAGCAGCCATTTAGGCTAAGTGCCTGGAAGAGCCTGGAGTTTCCGCATTCTGCACTGTTCACGGTCTGGAAGCGCTGTGCCAGCAGTGGATAGCGTGTGGTAGAGAAAAGGGGGCTCTTCGGAGCACTTTTTAAAGTATGTAGACCACAGTAATCCTTGTATAGCCCACTCTATGAAAGTTGAGGGAAAGTTGGACGGTAACTTCCTTTTACATTATTCGCTTTCTTTTATCTTAAAATATTTGTTATGCTAAACTTCTTGACTTCGTGTACAGTGGCCTGTTTCACAACTCAGATCCCATTCACTCTATGAAATATCATTCACCATAAAGATTACCAAGGGCTTGTTTCTTTTTAACTTCAATTTTGCTTATCATTTTAACTATTTTCCTTTGGTATATATATATATATATAT
>NW_022196909.1:21803371-21828131 GCF_008632895.1 Mastomys coucha
ATATATATATATATATATATATATATATATATATATACATATATATACATATATTAATTATTTGCATCTTGAGTAAAATATATATCATCTCTTTGGTCATATCATATAAATTGAACACTAAAAGTGTAAAAATTACTCTGCAGTATAGAATGAAACTCAAAACAATGCCAGCTTCTTCTCCCTGGATTTTATGCCTGCTCCATGGAAGGTTTAGCAGTGCAAATAGCAAGCAACATGTACACAGGAGCAGTGACAGTCATGTGCCTTGGATTTCAGACTGTCCAGGAAGAGCTGAAAAAAGCATTCAAAAGTGGATGGAAGTCTCACAGACTGTGTATCCATATAATGGCATTCAACTACCTTGTTAGCTTTGGTCTTGTGTCTCCAGGAGAATAATCATGCAGAATAAGGGTTTTCATGATGTACAGGTTTGAGAGGACAATAAGAAATGTTCATTATGGTGAAACTCCAGATGAGGCATACAAAACCGACAAGTGCCCTACAAGTAACAATGTTTGTAATGTCAATTTTTTTTTTTGCCTTTTGTACAGTTATTACTAGTTATAGCCTTACTTAATAACTGGCTTCTTTGAGTAAAAACAAAAAGAAGAGCTAATGAAAACTAGGAAAAACAAAACTAAAATGTGACTAAGTGGGGCAAGAAGTAGGGCCAAGAAAATACCATTGTATCTTGTAAAATGTAAGGTCGAGCCATCCTTAACAAAAGGAAAATTATAGAAATAGTAAATGTATATTACAGAAAGGCTTATTATTCTGTTGCTTAAATTATAATGTAATCAATACATTAGTGTTCATGTGCAAAGTAAACACATTTGCTTTGTATAAACTTAAGGATAGTTGACTTGGATCTAAGTGATTTTTAATACTTATCAGATCTCGAGATACAGTACTGGAAATATCCTAATGAAAATTAGAAGTGGCAAATTCAGAATTGTAAACTTGTTGATAAAAATCTACTTTTGGTGACACAAGAAAATTTTTGTTTCAGGACCTCTTTGCTCTTGATGTGGAGCCCTACAGATACAGTGGCGTAAATATGACTGGCTTCAGAATACTAAACACAGAGAATAGCCAAGTCTCCTCCATCATCGAGAAGTGGTCAATGGAACGGTTACAGGCTCCTCCAAAACCTGACTCAGGTTTGCTGGATGGATTTATGACGGTATGAATAACTGTTTAAAAAAATCACTCTGAGTGCTTTTAAGTATTATTGCATACATCTTCAAACCCACCTGGATGTAAACAGTAATTTGATGTTTTGATAGAAAATATATAATATCAGAGGTCCTATTGTAAATAGTCCTATTAGCTTTATAAGGCCAATGCTCTATAGGAGTTGGGACCTTAGAGAATGGAGCTGATAAAAGACACAGTCTAAAGTCTGATGTAATAGCTAAGCTTACAGTGCCTTAGAAAACTTATTCTGTGAGGGTTAAGAAATTTTCCATGAGCAAAATTATCATGAGTTCAAAACTGTATACGATCACAAGGACAAGGCGCAGTTGCTGAAAAATTGCATACAAGGGTTTACATGTTTAATTCAATAACAACAGCAAGCAATAATAAGTAATCTGAAGAAGTTTACTTTTATATGGTACACCTTGAAGAAACACATTCCAAGGACAATTCTGTGTTTTGAAGAAACTGAGGTCACTAGATTCTTCTCCTGTTTCTTGGAGTCTTCTTACAAATACTCAAAATTCCCTTCACAGGACTCCACTGATGATGTTCTGGTATTCCACCCTGTACCCACGTTCTGACATTTTCCCCCTTAACCATGTTCTGACATCCCTGCCCCTTTACTTTTATTTTCTTATTGCAGAATATTCAAAGTGTTTTTGGTTTAATATGTTACAGGAAAATTTAATTATCATTTGATACATGTATATCATATAAGCAATCAAATTATAAACACAACAAAAATATTAAATTAGTGAAATCATT
Source organism: Mastomys coucha (assembly GCF_008632895.1). Lineage (NCBI taxonomy): Eukaryota > Metazoa > Chordata > Mammalia > Rodentia > Muridae > Mastomys > Mastomys coucha. The sequence continues at coordinate 21,805,337 of NW_022196909.1, forward strand.
ATTTGTTATTATACTCTGCAACCCAAAACAAAGATCCAAACTATGCCTATTACTATTAGCTACATTACTATATTGATCAGAAAAATCTAGAGAGTAGATTAAAAAGAGACATATATGATTATAGTTCTATTATTTTGTAGAAAGAATGTGTTTATCTTTAATAGGAATACAATTGTTATGATGCCCCATAAACATGGAAGTGATTCAAATCCCAAGAAAAATTAAATGTAATTTCTTCCTCAGATAGATAAATGAGTCTATTATGGTCTCAAGATTAAGATATAAACTTGAGTCCCTAGTAAAGAAACTTCTCTCTTGCAGCGTATGGCCTTAACTTGGCCCTAGGTGGACAGAGTTGCCTTCTGTTGATATGGTTGCTAATTCCTTTCCCCTTTTAGTTGAGGTTTACTATCTTTGTGGTGACTTTTAATCTCCCTTCACCCTCTTCTCTTGTCCTTGATGGCCTAGAGGTGAAGGAGCTAAATGGACATCTATAACATTTCAGTAAATCCATCTGCAATAACACATGCTTAAACCACACAGGACTAGCTGAAGGTAGGTCAGAATGACCTATCAATAAATGTTTTTGAGCTCTTGAACATATAGTACCTTGAGACAATTTTGATAAATTAAAAGTAAAATAGTAAAGTTCAAGATTCCTTGGTGCTGTCCCATTTTTATTTTTTAATAATTACTCTTAAAATAGTCTATGTGCTTTTATATAATGCCTGGAGAATAATTATTGTTCCATTCCTTAGAGAAGTTTTAAACTTTTTCCTACCATAGGCTGGTTCATTGTCCATTTTTATGGAAGTACACACTCGTGTAAGAGCAAAAGTTAGTATAAGAGAATTGCAAAAGCACTCTATGAATGAATGAATGAATGAATGATTGAGTGAATGAAATTTAGAATATGTGTCAATGCAAACATTCAGGTGTGGCATCTGAGGTCCAAAACAAAAGGTACTTACACCACTTGTCATAATTTGTTAGTACTTTTACCTATGGGATTATGCCTATCTATATGATTATGATAGTGTATGGAAGCACAAATGGACATTCCTACACCATCTGTCCTTCTTGTCCAACTGGGATATGGTTTTACATATGAAGTTTATTAGCATTCGTGTATATGTGTTGATGTTCCTATTCTAGATCAGTAAAACTAAGGGTAGTTTAATGGATCATCTGTATTATTTACATCTGCAATAAAACAAGGGAGCTTAGATATGCACAGAATGAGTAATAAACAAAGGATGTATGTGAATATTAGGTACATGTTCTAGTTCCTGTAGAAATTGGAATATAATAGAAGGGAAAAATAAGACAAAAGCAGGTTCTATTGCTGTAATCAATCCTACAACATAAGCAGCATCTAAAACAATATTTAATATTTATATCAATATTTATGAATTAACCATAATAGATGAATCAAAGCATCCATTTCCAGTCATTGGACTGAGTAAAAAGAAGTCTCTCTAAACCGATAGTTATCTGGACCATGAATCTCTCTTACACAGATGAGCCATCAACAGAATAAGCATTACCTGTGAAACATGAGAAGGTTGGGTAATTTTTGTAATCCTAAATTAATTTTGTGTAAAATGAAATGTAGTTTATCAGATGGATGATGATTTTCTGTCCTTACACAGTAATCTGAAAGTAAAATTTGAAGATCCATAGAATTCTGTAGTGCTCAAAAAAAAAAAAAACTGCTGTTAATTGAAGTCAATATAATACAGGAAGAATCAAATTCCTATAATTGTTGACGTCTAGCCTCCCCTAGATTTACTAACTGAACAAGAGTAAAGTAAGCCCTTAGAATTTTATGGCACTTGTAGTGTAAATAAGTTCATTTCAGAGATGTTTGCTAGTGTGCTCTAATGCCAGTAGGAAAAAAAAATTAGTGGCACAAATAAGTATGTGTAAAGAAGGGAAGGATCCACACAATACACAAATGACTCCTTTATTCTAGAATCAAATAGTTCAAGTCCATCTTTTGCATTTCAAGATAATCTGCAAGGACGATTTGACACTCTCTCCTTCTAGAGTTTTCAATTCGTTGGTAAAGGCTTAAGTAGGTATTCCTAAAGTAGGACATAGTCAATTAATACTCCCTAGTATCTTCTGAAAGTTGTTAAGTATTTTTAACTTGCCTTGTTTACTGGATTTTTATGTGCCTGCATGCATGTGTGCATACATGAGTGTATAAGCGTGTGTTAAAAGCTGCTATACATACTAGTTGTCTTAAATGTTGTACAATATCTGATTTTATACCCCTTTCAGATACAATAATAAGCCCCATTTTATATAGCATATGCTGAGTCATATAATATTTGGATTGTAGTTCTTCATTTTTAGAAGGGGCTAGCATGATATCATCCATATAATGAATAATATGAGCCTACCTTATGTGAGGTAGGAAAGGCCTATCTCAAAGACTCTAAAACTTTTCTTACATAGTATTAACATATAGTAGGAGAGTTTTCATGCCTTGAGGTAATGCAGTGCATTGATATCACTGCTGATGTTCTTTATGGTTTGCGGAGTGAAAAGAAAAGGTAAAATGTAACTTATCACCAGGATGAAGATGAATAATATAAAAGTAATCTTAATAATCTCAAACTATTCAAGGCTAAACATTAGAAATAGTGGTGAACGTAGCTAAACCATGATGTAAACCACCCACTGGCCACATGGTGGCAACATTCTGTAAGTCAATCAACAATCTCCATTTACCAGATTTCTTTTTAATTACAAAAACCAAGAGAATTCCAGGACGAAAAAGAGAGTCCTTTAGGCTCTTTCTCCAGTTTCTCACTCAATATCTGGTGAATAGTCTTTAACTTTTATTTAAAAGGGGTCATTGAGCTATCCAGATAGCCTCATTAGATTTCTAGGTAACATTTAAAGGTAGATTTTTTTTCCCAATGGCTCCTTTGAAAATCCAAATTCAGGTTTATGATTTGGTCCTTGTGGGAATACAGGTTCAATAATATCTTGCAAGTTTTCTCCTAATCCTTTCATTTTTTGATATCCCATTCTTCTCATTAGCCAATGTACTTGTGAAGAATAGGTAGCATTAGAGACGGGAATATAGATATCTGCATTAACTTGTTGTAGAAAATCCCTTCCACAAAGATTTATTGGAACATTGGTAGCATGAGGTTATAGGACTACCATTTTGACTTCCTATCCTATGCATTATAATTTTGTAGCACTTTGTTTTCTTAGATCTCATAGGTCCCAACCCTATTAGGGTTGAATTTACCTTCATAGCAGGCCATTTGGAGGGTCATCCCTCTATTGCTATAATAGAGACATCCACTCCAGAATCACTTAATCCCGTAACAATTTTTCCTCTTATTTAAAATCCAATAGTGGTTTATAACATTCCTTTAATAAAGTACTTTAACGCTGCAGCTTTATCTGTACTAACAAATACTTCCTCGCAAAACACATTTTTTTTTCTTTTTGTTTGTGAAGTGGCTACATAAAGCAAAAATGATAATTGGCAATCTTTTATCCTGCTTTAAATTGCTAATCAGTGGGCACAGTAATCATGACTGCCGTTTTTCCTATATAATCTTTATTAATGACTCCTGTATGAACAATTCTTTTCATAGATAACCGACAGAGACCCAATAAAAGTCAACTGTTCCAGGCAGGATAGGTCCCCAATAACCTGTGTGCAACTTTAAAAAGACATTGAAGATGGGAAATGACAATATCTTTAGGGCAAGGAATATCAATAGTAGCACTACCTTGAGTCAGAGCTTGTAATAAAAGATTAGATTGATTTGTAATCAGAAGGTGGCACAAATGTTATAGTTATTGGATTTAAACTCTCTTATTTTACAGGGCCTAGGGGAGGGAGGCAATCATTTTCCCAGTTGTTGACTGGTATTGTTATTGTTGCTAGGCAATGAATTGTCAGCCTTATCATATTTAGATTGGAATTCCTTAGTTCAATATTTTCCTTTCTTGAATTTAGGGCATAAGCCAGGATCTCACTGATTTTGAGTATTCATTTGCTATAGGAGTAATTTTCAAATTTTCTTTGTGGCCAGATCAGCCATAATTGAAACATTTTGCTGACATTTATCTTTGAATAGCTCTGTTTGTTGGTCTCCATATTTCTGCAAAATTTCATAAAATCTATAATACTCCCTCACTCTGTTCCTCTATCACCCTCTCCATTCCCCTTCTCTCTCTCCTTTTTTATGAGATCTGACTATTTTTGGCAATGTCCACTGGTATTACCAAAAGCCAGTTCTTTTAATAATAACTATTGACTTTATTTCCCCTTTTATTTGTTTCTTAGTACCATAGTTGAATCTTCCTATGAAATCAGCATCAGGCTCAGAGGCACCTTGTATAATTTTAATATAACTACACTTGAAGTCAGATCCCTTATCAATTTTCATCCAAGTATACATAGCTATATCTATAAAAATCATAAAAATAATTTCTGGATCTTAAAAAAAATCTTTTACTTTTAATCTTAAGAAAATGCTGCGAGGGAACTTTTTATCCTTTAAACATAAAACAACAGTGGAATGATTCTAGTTATTTGATTTTGATATAATATAAGTTTGAGATTGCTTAGCAGAAGAAAACTACTTAAGATGAAAGTATTTCCTCCAAAGCATTGCAAGGTTTAAAATGAACTCTAACATAAAAAAGTCACAACTATTCAATTTTACTATTGTTTTGAAGATGATAAATAAAAATTTGAGACTGAAGGTAATGCTATTATAATAATTAAATGCTGATCTATTTTAAGTTTTTTTTTTACAATTGTATACTTTTATATTTTATGGATTTTTATGATTATATTTTAAAATTTATTTATTTTTACTCATTAATCCTTTTTTACAATCTAGACTTCGTCCCCCTCCTGGTCTACCCCTCTCCCAACTGCTCCCTATCCCATACCTCCTCCTTCCTCCTCAGCCCTCCTGTCTCTAATAGGATGTCCCCACCTTCTTTAGCCCTACTCAGGCCCCCCATTCCCTGGGGCCTCAAGTCTCTAAGGCTTAGGTATATCTTCTCTCATGGAGACCAGATCTGGCAGGCCTCTGCTGTATATATGTCGGGGCCTCATATCAGCTGGTGTATGCTGCCTGGTTGGTGGGTCAGTGTCTGAGAGATCTCAGAGTCCAGGTCAGTTGAGACAGCTTGCTAGTCTTCCCATGGGGCTGCATTGCAAAATAGATATCAACATTTATGTCCAAAAACTATCTTTGAATTATTTTAGTAAAGCTGGTAAGTAGACATCACTCCAGTCATAGCACTATTTCATTTTGGGAATTATGCTTGTAGTGCCAGAATTAGTAAGTCAATTTCTACATGGGAATCCCGACATTATCCAAGTTAATCAGATAATGCCTGTACCATGTGGTATCCAAAATGAGTAGTGTAATGACTTATAGCAATATGTGTGAATGATTACTAAACTGATAAATAAAGGAGAATGTGTATTGATTTCACTTCTGGAGAGGCAGAGTTGCTTGGAAGACTTAATTTTCCAGAACATGAGAAGTGTTGGAAGGAACATATGCTTATATTCTCTCCATACCGGAATTCCCTTCTCATTCTGTCTGATCTTTTGACTTTGCAAGTGGCTCACTGGGAGTGAGTGAAATGCTCTGCTGAGAAACATCTGATTTATTGAAAATTCTAGGAATTATATCAGGAAATTGTATTTGAAACAAATTTTCATGTAACAAATATTTTTTGATAGAGTCCTGAGGTATTTTTCAAGTGGCATATTAAATGAGGAGAATGTGTAAACTTTTTCCATGTAATTCATAATTACCTTTTCACCCATGTGTTTTGAGTCCTTGGTAACTGTCAGGATTGATGAGGCTTGTCAGATAATATTCTTAAGCATTGTATAACCATAGAGTATTTTGAAAGAAGGCATAAGATTTATGATCGAAGGTTTTTCCCAAGGTTGAAATAAGCTGCCTTTTTCTCAATCTTCATGTTGTAAAGTCAATTAATACATAAATACATAAAGTATTTTTATTGATATAATATAAAAATATTTAAATTTGGATATGCTGAGGATCAAATTCAGAGCCTTGCAATTAGTAGGCAAGTACTCTATTGTATCTATGCCCAAAATATTTTTATTATGCAACACTAGTTATTCACATAAAATACATTAGATTTTTATAAAAATATCTCTATGCTAGATATAGATTAAAATAAGTATATTGATGTCTTGTACTAATACTTTTTCTTTTAAGCATTTTTTAAATAGTAAGTCATTATACATGTAGGAGAAGAAAGCAATGCTCAATTTCCTCCAGAATGAATAGAGCCAGAAAATTAAGATGGCATGAATCAGAAAAGGAAAAGAATTATAGCCTGGCAATATGGCATTGGCAACCTTCCCTCATGAGATCACAGTGTTTATATATTTTCTCTTTTCCCCTGCCCCCCCCCATGACTCCATGAAAATAGAATTATCAGCAAAGTTCTTTTTTCTTGAAACAAGGCCTGTCATTATCAGTATCATAGTCATTTGCCACCTCGTAAGATCATAATGTTAGAGTTCTACATTCTTTATGTCAGAACTATAAAAGGAAACAATAAGTTGGATTCATACTTTTATCTTCTGGATGAGTTAGCATCTTAATTGTCATCCTAGGATAACTGTTATTTATCTAAATGATTATGGAAGGCAAGACCACTTCTGCAGTTCTTTCTTCCAGTATAAACACTGGTCTTATCATTGATAGGTATGACCACATTTTAGAATCTAGGAAGTTCTCAGCTTCCTAGACATGAACTCTGACAGCAGTACTCTGTCTGTTTCATTCTCTGTTGAAGGATCACATTTTTTTTTTTGTGCTTCTGCAATTGTCAAAGTTGCTTCCTGCAAATTCATCATAGTCCTTCACTGTATAATTAGCTGTCATTTCCCTCAGTATTCTGCCCAGATACCTTCTGCAATCAATCAAGAACTACCCTTGATTGTAAATTCACTTTGAGCAGTTACTATAGATTAGAAGCACATTGATTTATGATGGTTTTATTAGTATTTATTTGTTGTATTTATAGTAATTTCATTCAACATAACTAAACCCAGTGGAAACACTTTGATTAAAGTTTGAATAGTCTAGATGCAACTTAGAAAACCTGCCCAGTAATCCCAGTTTGCCTACCAATACTAGTGAGAATGCACCCATGGCTCATTCAATGATATAATAATTATAACAGGATACTTTTCTTCTCACACTTACTGTAAGTATCAAAACACACTCCTACATTACACTACATTTCAGATAAATTGTTTTGAATTATTGAATTATTGTTGTTTTGTTTTGTTTGTTGAATCCTCCAAATACTTTGTAAATACAATCCTTCCCTTATGCACCTTATATATGATTAACTACGCAATCATTTTGAATATATTTCATTTTTCCTTTGCTTTCTGAACATCATATGATCATCTGTCTGAATAATTAGAATAAAGACAATTCTCTGCTTTGATCATAAAGAGACATAAGTAGCCTGAAGTAGCCTGATATACTATCAACTTGACAAACAAACTAGAGTTAACTGAAATGAGGAAACCTCATTGTGACAAATTTACCTCTATTGCTTCTGTTTGTCCTCATACTCTTTTCCAACAGATTAAGGGTTTCAGTTTGGGGTACAGAAAATAGGTAGTGTCTCCTCTGTGGTCTAAGTATTTAACTCATTTGGGGCAGAAACTTCTGTTAATGTTCACCAGAGTAGTGAGCTTGAGTTCAAATTCAAATGAATTATAAAAACCATTTCTTTAACAACAAGCCAATATATTTTTGATAGGTTACTTCACCATCGGTGAAATAAGACAATTTAAGACAGATTATAATATAGCAGGTTTATAGGGAAGATGTTTTTCAGTGAGTTCATTGGCTTCAAGAATTATGGCCAAGGGAGTTGCCATGGGGAGTGAAAGAGAAAAATGACCAAGGACCAACAAGAGGATGAGGAGAGAAAGAACCCATGTAGGAAGAATGAATAGAAGTAGAGAGAGAGAGAGACAGAGAGAAAGAGAGAGACAGAGAGACAGAGAGAGACAGAGAGAGACAGAGAGAGACAGAGAGAGAGACAGACAGAGATAGATAGAGAGACAGAGAGACAGAGAGACACAGAGAGAGACAGAGAGAGACAGAGAGACAGAGAGAGAGAGAAAGAGAGAGATGTCTACATTATAAACGGAAAAGACTTAAGACTCTGGGGAAGGGAAGCCCACTCTCTCTCTCTTGGCTACAAAGTTTAGGGTTGGTGGTGTCAAGGTATGCCAAGAAGTGACTGAGGGATGCTGGGAGAACCTGGAAGCCAGGGCTGTTTTTAATGTGTAAAATATGCATTTCAGTCCCTTGTCACAGGGTCTGAAACCAAATGATTTTTAAATTCCTTTTATTATTTAATTGACCTAAATTAAAGATAAGCATTTCCTATGCATGACACACAGCATGAAATTAACTGCACCAGGGTCATTCAGTCAGCATACTGTACCAAAATTTGAGGAAGTAGAGACAAAAGAAAAAGAAAACACAAAAATAGCAGTACATGAGAAGACAAGTTTATTTTTCACAAGAACTGCTATCTACCCTTGCTTATGCCTACTCGTTTTAATTAGATATAGCTGTCTTTCTTCAATGTAATAAGAATTAAGATTAAAATTCCCAATTAAAAAGAGACTGTGCCCAAAGATTTTCTATGACTGTTTTGTAATCAACAAAGGCTTTTTGAAAAAGCTGATTAATCTCACATGCACAAACCCCCAGAAAATAAATGTTTAAAAGTGACAAAATAATAATATAATTATACTTTTCTAACAGAATTTTATATGGTTGGAAAGACAATATTAGTATGAATGTACAATGTGAAAACTTGAAATAGTCAAAGACCGCATCTCCCATCTTTGTTGGCACATTTTAACTGAGTGTTGACAGTCTTGAAATTTTGTGCTTCATTTACCTGACTCCCTTCTTTCGACAGTTCATTTTATAGAAATTTATTGTTTTCTATGATATTAAAAAACAAGCAACAATCAAGTGTAACAAAAGTATTACAACTAATTTAATATATATTTGATTAGCTTTTATTTGGAATTGCTTAGCACGAACGACTTGTATTCTACAAAATAAGATAAAGGACCCTACCAGGCAATAGCAAAGCAGTGGACCTACAAAGTGAGAATAAGAAGCCATGCAACAGAAAACAAGCAAAATCCCCTGATAGTTCATCTTTGGTGCTATAGGCTTTCTGTCCCTTCAATGAAACATCATGACTGACACAACACATTGGGAAGAAAGGGTTTATTTGGCCTACACTTCCGTGTCACTGACAATCATCAAGAGAACTCAGGACAGGAAATCAAAAAGAATAGGAACTTGGGTTCAACGGCCAATGCAGAAGCCAAGGAAGGGTGCTACTTATAAGCTTGCTCCTTATGGCTTGCTCAGCCTGTTTTCAAGAATGTAGTACCATCAGCCCAGTGATGATACCACCTACAATGGGTTGGATCATCCCCTTTTAATCACTACTTAGAAAAATGCCTTACAGCCAAATCCTATGGAGGTATTCACTCATTTGAGGTTCCCCCCTCTTCCACTAAGCCTAGTTTGTGTGTCAAGTTGATGTAAGACTAGCCAGCACATCCGGATACTTCAAACTACTTATGTTTGATCAAAGCAGAGAATTGTCTTAATTCTAATTATTCAGACAGATTGCAATATGATATATATTCAGAAAGCAAATTCAAAATGAAACACTAACAAGTGAAATACTAGAAAACAACCAACTATTTCTGTGACTGTATCTGGCTCCTTAAATGTTGGGAACAATCATGTCGAGCAAGTGACTCCATTTGGGAAAGCCTGTGCACTAAGACCTAATTAAAGAACTCATTTCAAATTTTGACAAGAAAAGTTACCACAAAATTTTTGTTCTAGGTATTTTCTAACTTCTTAAATTTTGGTAGAAACAAATAATGTTTTAAAGACTTATTAACATCTATATTTTATAACTGTTGGTTTTATTCTTGTCACCACGACAAGAAAAAGACCTTGAAGTCAGAAATACAAGTCAAACATGACAGAAAATTTGTACAAGATATTTTATAGTGTGTAATGAAGTGATAAACACAGCCTTCCTTCATTATCCTTACAGAGGATTGATTTAGTGACATGAAATATATAGCATAAAGAACAGAGCGACAATATGTCTTCATGTTACAATCAATTGATTTCTCAGATGGATGAAACTGCAAGTTAAATCTGATAATGAAAAACTGAGATGACCCAAAAATCTACTTGTGTCATTAATATTTATCATTACATCCAGTTACCTTTGTTCACTGGCAGATTAGATAATCAGAATTTATCTAAAGTTAAGAGGAGATGAAGATTTTGTTTAAGTGATTATCCTTATGTAAAAAATATAATGGTTGCAATAATGCCCTGTTACAATGTCACTTTGCTCATTTCAGGGCAAAAAATATTTTCAAAATAGTGCTGTAGATTATGTAATTTAAAATGGTAAAATGTAAACAGATCCTACTTATAATTTTGTCCAGCATCTTTGATTGCTGTTTTTCGTACTTAAGATTACAAAGGAAAAGCCAGGTAGTGGTGGCACACACCTTCAATTCCAGCACTTGGGAGGCAGAGGCAGGCAGATTTCTGAGTTCAAGGCCAGCCTGGTCTACAGAGTGAGTTCCCAGACAGCCAGGGATACACAAAGAAACCCTGTCTCGAAAAACTAAAAAAAAAAAAAAAAAAAAAAAAAAAAGCATTGATTGGTTTTTTTTTCCTACACATTTTAGGATCCCTGTCTGGAATCTTATTGGTAAAGAAAACTAACAAGAAATGTACTTTATTCATGAGCACAGTACACATACAATACACAGAACTCAGAGATGAATAGCTCAGAGAATTATTGGACTTGCAGCTTGGACACAAGAACAGTAAATTGTAAAAAAATAACAGGACAAAGAAAATTTGATCTTAGAGACCGTGAAGTTGGGATAGCACAGTATAAGTAGGTAAATATATGGGCAACTACTCAAAGACAAGGGGATGTTACTAAATTAGTTGTATAGATTTTTCTTGGTGTCATATAGTTATGTATAGTATTCTTCATGATCCTTCCCATATACCTTAAAATCACGAGGAGAGGATAAATCAATAAGGAGTACTATTTCCAAATCTCATTTTGCTCTTACATTAGACAATTTAATGTCTTGAAACTTGTTTGTCAAATAGAAGTTTCATATTTTGTGGTTGTCCAAAAATAAATAAATAAATAAATAAATAAATATCATGTGAAATGTTAGAAAATCACTTAGTGTTTTTAAATTATTTTTGTATTGCTTATTTTTATCCAGCATTTAGTTATGTACAAATTCTGATACAATACACTATAGTTCATCAATGTGTTCTTTATTTTCTTGTTCTATACAATAACGCTGCAGTGTCAGCGTCTATGTGTTTTACTGGATTAATTAACAGAGAATTCTTATCAAGGTTTCAAACATAGTGCGCATTGAATTTAATCTAGTGCTTCCAAAACCAAGTCCAAGTACAACAATTTGAAGTTATTTGTTTGCATGATCACACTCTGTAACTTTTAATTCAGTTTAAATACAACTTTGTGAAGAAGGTATGTGACATTTCTTTTTCTAAATGTCTAGTCACTTCTTATTGAACACTAAAGCATAGAGTTTCGTTAGATTTTGAATCCTGTTGTATGGCTATAAATATATTGCACTTCTATCTTTTGGCAAGAGCTCTGTGATCAGAATCTGGCCATAAAAACCAAAGTCTGCAATTACATTCTCTCTAAACTTCCATTAACTTTTTAGTACCGCAGAGCCTCAGTCACTTCATCTATTCAATGGAAATCTAATGACTGTATCATACTGTAACTCTATCTTGAATATGTCTAATTTATACAGCTCACAGGTGGTGTCTGGCACATAGTGGCTTGTCCATAAAAGGCATCTATCTATTACAATCCAAATGCTGTTCCTGCTCATAAGTCTGTTGTTTCCGCTTAGAGTAAACACCATTATTCTCAGAGTCTTGATACTCTATTTGTACAATATTGCAAATGAGTATAAATGGAAATGCATAGGTTCTACAAAAAAAAGCACACATAGTTGCTTACTTTAGTGCTCCAGTAATAAGTGAATAAGTAAGCCTGAATGATAAATGGAATTTGAGAAGCCTAATTTTTAAAAATATAGTCTATGCATTTTTGTGATATAAAGTTTTAAGAAATGTGGAAGATTCTACTTTGATGCTTTAATTTCCAAACTGCTCAGGCCAGTACTCTTTAAATCCACATTAATAAATCAAAAGAATATTTCAGACAAAATGAAATGAGGAGTTTTAGGTGAATTTGCCTAAGGGATATTAGGAATTCTTTTGCTTTATTATTCAGAGAGGAAATATTATGTTGATCTTTCATTTGCCTTTCTAAAAGAACTCATAAATATTTTATTCATTAATCTTCGGAAAACCCTGTGACCAAATTGAGCCAGAAGAGAAAAGTAAAGTTATTAAACAGCCCAGATGCTGAAATCGTACCAAGTCAATCCTTTCTAAAAATTTTTGGTGTACTGTTTTTCTTTGCACATTCTGAAATGATTTTATAAAATATGGGGTAGCAGATTATGTGAAGGATCAGAGGAGCACATACATCTTTCTCCCTCCCTCTCTCTTGCTCTCTCTCTCTTTCTCTCTCTCTCTCTCTCTCTCTCTCTCTCTCTCTCTCTCTCTCTCTCTCTCTCTCTCTCTCATACACACACACACACACTCATACGTACCTGAATATTTAACAGCTTAGTAAGAAAATTAACAGCCTAGCCACAATCAATTAAAAAACACAATAATGAATATTTATAAAATAGTGTATTTATATGAATTTGCTCATTTTTAAAGTATAGACTCTAGTTTAGGTTTCATAGGGTCAATGGGTTGAGTCAATGACATGCTAAAGTAGGAGCAAAACATTTGCCTTCATTGCTATATCTGTGTTAAAGCCTACTTCCTATGCTGAGTTCAGGAACTCAGAAAAGAATCCCCTTAATCAGGCCATATGAAGGGACCATGGACTCCATTTTAAGGTTGTACATTCTTAAGTACCCTAACCACCAAGAACGTCAAAATACTACCCGATTTAAGAAATCCAGAAAACACAGATAAAAGCCCTATATCCTGACTTTTCTACTGAAAATATAGCAAGATATTCCATACCTGGTACTGATAAGTTCACCTAATATCTATGGCGTCTGGCAGGAGCCTTTAACCTACATGTGCAGAGTGACAAATGTTTAAGAGGAAATAGGAATGAAAATATGTTCCTGGAAAGTGGGAAGTTAGTGTTCTGTAGAAGCATAGGACATTTTGTGGGTCTTGACATTTGAAGAAAAGATGTTGGTGAATTCTGTTGTCATTGTCTTGATTCATAGAAGGGGGCAACAAGTGAACATACAGTGACATTTGTTTTTCTCTTATTAATTAAAGAGATGTAGAATATTAACACAACCAGGCTCTCTTGGTAAGCTACATGACTGAGGCCTAGTAAGCTCCTGAACTAAGTGTGAGAATTCTGGAAAGGAAACTACAGCATGTCATTAAAGAACTAATTTTTCTGCCTATTTCCTTAGCAGGACTTAAGGTGAGAGTACCTATCTAGAGATGATTTATTGAGAAATTGAAAAACTTGACCCTTCTGGAATCTTGTGTTTCACCCCAGACCAGACAATCTGCTTATTTAACCAGGAGGATTTTTTTCTTGTTCTGTTTGTTTGTCTGCTTTGTCTTACTTATTGTTTTATTTTTCTGTTTTAACACTATTAAAATCAAGAAGAAAAATAAAAGCAATGGCTAATACAATTTTTAAAGTATATGAAGCCCATTAAGTAGGATGTAGAGAATTATTACTCTATCTGTGCATGTATGTTTTTTATAGGTAATTATCCTCACATCATATTACCTTAGTCCTTTTACTTCATTTTCTCCAGGTACTACAAAGAAACATGCTTATAGTTGAAGGGATAGAAATTTCCTTTGAATAACTGGGTGGCTAAGCTAATGTCACCCTTGTAGCTGAGTAGCTGGGCCTTGCAAAAATCTAAGTACTTAAGCTGATGGCTTGAGCAATGACTGGCTTGCAGAGTTCAGACTTCTGCTTCTGACTCTTGGCAAGTGTCTTATCACTTAGCTTCAGGTTTTGGCATGGGTTGAAGATGGCACACAATCCTCTGCTCTATTTTTGTGATGGAAGGCAGAGAATTTTTTGCTATTAAATGTTCAGTTCCTCTCTCTTAGGAGCTTGACTAAAACAGTGAAATATACAATGATTTTGTGGTTAAGAAAGAGAGTTATGACAGTGTCAGTCCAGGATAGTCTCTGGGGATTAGATCCTGAGAGGTGAAAGTTCATAAAAATCTCCCATGTTCAATACCACAGTCATATACATGTGGTTCGGGTTAAGTGGACCAGAATGATATTTAGTATGTTATAACTAAGAAGATCCCATTGATAGAACCTGGTTATGAAGCCTGTTCAGAAACAATGCATTGAAAATTCCTTCTTCTGGGGAAACAAAACAAAAAACAAACAAACAAACAAGCAAAACAAAAAACAACAACAAAAAAACCCCACAATTTATCTAGTCATGTTTCAAATTTAGGTCAGGCTTTATGCAGACAGTTAACTACTTTTGGGCATTTTATATGCTGATGTGACCCTGTATTATTTTGTCAGTCAAATGGTTACAACAGGTATAACTCAAAGTGTGATAGTGAAGATAAAAATTTGACTGTCCTTATTGTAGCATTTTGGAATACTAGTGCTGTGTCTATGAGAAATCATTCTGCTCTAGCAACTCTAGCTTAAGTGAAGAGTCAGAGGGTCAAAATAAGATAAAATCTATATAATAATTAAAGCTGTAGGAAAAAGTAAAATGATCTGATGCTCACAGGTGGGGCTTATACTCAGCCAGTTTTCTAGTCCTGAGAATGGACATTTATTCTTCCGGTCCAAGACTTCTTGGCCTATCAGTTTTCTGGCTGATCAAGTGCCCATATATGCCTTGTAATATTACATGCTTTCCAAATGATAACTTTGTAAACTTATAGTAAACAGGATAAGGTAATCTGTAAAAATTCAATCACTGGAAACATTTAAAGGATACAATAATCTTAATGGGACTCCATCTATAGGTGTCTTGAACATTGACAGACATGATGAAGTGATATTTCAAGCAATGATACATATATTTTAAATCTCATAATAAACAATGAAGAAAATAAATGAGTCAGGCCCTTACACTCTGAAGTCCTTATGGCGAAGGCAGTTTTTGTTGCCTAACAATTACAGAATCTGAGTTAGATAACGTTTTAAAGAAAAACAAGCAAAAACCAGCATAGATACTTTTTATTTTCCTAGAAAGTTGAAAGAAATATCATAGAGCTACTACTTAGTATATCAGAAGATTCACTGCTTCCTTACCTGAGATGTGCACATTTTTATTATCAAGAAATATTTCGCCAGACAGTGGTGGTGCATGTCTTTAATCTCAGCACTTGGGAGGCAGAGGCAGGTGGATTTCTGAGTTCGAGGCCAACCTGGTCTACAGAGTGAGTTCCAGGACAGTCAGGGCTACACAGAGAAACACTGTCTCAAAAACAAACAAAACAATAAAAGAAATATTTCTATAATTTTATCTCTTTTTTTTTTTTTAATACAAGAAAGATACCTATCTCAGATACTTGGTTCAAATATGTCTAAATGTTTCTTCCCTCCCAATCATAGTGCATCAAGTTAGGCATCGTTCCTCCTTTGTCTCCACATCCATCTTTGCTGCTCTATCTCCTTGCTCACATCATTCTTCATCTTGAGAATCCCTCGTTCTTACACACTCCCTTGGAGTCATCTTCTCGTTACCTATTTCACTGTACACATAGACTTTCTGTTTGTGTGCTTATGGACGACAGGTCATATCTCCACCTGCAGTACTGAGAACACAGGGACCTCAACAGACTTGCTTACCCCTGCAGTCCAACACTAACTCGTTCAATCAATTGGTTAACGGTTTCATTTTTATCACATGATAAACTTGAGCGATTCTCATCAAATTCCTTGGTTCTTGATATAAGGGTGTCAAATAAGAGATAGGAAAAAATATTTATACTACTCTTTAATATTTCTTGGGGATTGTTACTGATATAAATATGGGCTTGAATTGTGTTTCCAAAATAGAAATACAGAAGGAAAAAAAGAAAGAAAGAATCTGAGTGAAAATGTTGCTATATTTTGTGGGGGAAGTGAAACTATTTGGGAAAGTACTAAAACAGGGTTCATTTTTTTGTTTGTTTGGGGTTTTGTTTGCGTTTGCTTGACTGTTTAGTTTATTTGGTTTTGGAGACAGATCTCAAGTAGCAGAGGCTGATCTCTCATATGTCATGTAGAGAAGGTTGGCTTTCAACTTCTTGTCTTCCTGCTTTTACTTACCAAGGGCTGGTGTGGCAGGTGTTATGTTGCTACATTATAGTTTTAAAATGTTTTACATAAGTGTGTTGATATTTTGTTTCTCAGCTTTGGGATAATTGTTACATAAAGCAATTATTTCACTGTTTCTCTTAATTTGGCTTTAGTGACCATTGCTATTTATTGATCACCCTGAAGTTTTTTGGTCAGTAGATAGTACATGACCAGTATCACTTTTGAAAGTTTTTCAAAGAGTACTTGATAACTAGATGACTGTCAGCTTCATCAGAATTCTCTGCTGTGACAGAAATTTATTGGGTTATAATCTACAAGGGAAAAGCATGCTTTTGTATGTTGACTTTTATGATCATACTTATAAACACAGCTAATATTTACTATTTTAAACATTGACAGATTGAAAATTTTCAGAATGTAAATGGAGTTTTAGAATAATTTAGCAAAACAACATTCTTCAAAAACACATCTAATATAATCATAGAAGCCACTCACTATATACTAAATACTTTGCCAAAATAGAAAAATTCCTGTAAAAATATTTAAAAGCTATTCCAAACTTATGTTGTGTCCATCTGTGTCTTGAATTTGATTCCATGATTTGAGATACAAAAAAATTGGTAAGTTTAATATGATATCTAAAGAGTAATATTCATGGCCATATGCTATGTGTGTCATCGCTGATTTTGTATTCACAATTTAAATAAACTGCATGATGTAATTGCATTAAAAGAGGGACTTGTGTTTAAATAGCTTTGTCCTTACATATATTCCATTTCCCTGGGAAACAAATGATCAATCCTTCTGAAACAAGGAATCAAAGAAAGCTTTGTTTATGCTTTGATGATAATATACTTGTTAATATAAGCTATCGACTTAATGTAAATTCATAAAAGAAGTATATAGAAGTATTTCAAATGAAACACACATGTCTTAGGATTCAAAGCTAATACATGATTTATTTTTATTTATTTTATTTTATTATTTTTTTTTTGAGAAAAGGAAATGACACAAAGTTCTGTGAGTAGGGAGAGGGAGATAGATTTCGATGGACTTGCCAGATGGGACAAGAATGACAGAAATACATTGTTTGTTATATTTAAAATAGTAATTTTAAAAAGGAAAGCTGTTACAAAGGACAACATCAACAGAGAATTCTCATGTTCTGATCATGAAGAATCACAAATGAAAAAATAATTGTATTCTATTTGCTCTGTTCTTACAAAGAAGTAATCATAAATGAAATCATTAACCATATGATTTTTCTTTTAAACATTAATGTAGCACTGTACACAAGAAAGATTATCATAGTTATTTTTGTTACTACTTCCTTGTAATAAATACTAAAATTATATTTATTTTATGCTTCAAATTGACTTTAATTACTAAGCAATAACCACAAATGATCCTTTTCACTGGTCAAATTATCTACAGATTACTAAGTAAAGTTTGAGATAAGCTAAAATTAGGCTCTAGAAACTTCACTAAAATGTAATAAATGTAATCATAGAAAAATCATAATTACCTTCTCAGCACATGAGTGGTCTTCTGGTTTTCCAGGTGATTATTGTTCTTTGTGATCATGTAGAACCTCTATAATACATTTGAGGTTCTGTACTCAGATGCAGGAATATTGATAGAGAAATATATAATCTCAAGTGTAAATCTAATCTGACTTATAACATGATCTTCAAATATCAATAGATGCATTAAAGAGGATATGCTGCTGATATTTTTCAGGTAGACATAAATTACTTTCCAAAGTAGGTAATGTAAAAATGTTAATTTCTCATAAACTATTATATCTATCTATCTATCTATCTATCTATCTATCTATCTATCTATCTATCTATCTATATTTCTGTCTGTCTAAAGGCTTGGCTATCTTTACATGCCAGACTAAAAAAAACAAGTAAATTTTCCAAAAGAACCTGAAGAGACCATCTCTAATAGACATGGCTTCCAGTGGATTGATAGGGCCACCCACCCATCTAAAAATGTTTCACTCAGAATTGTTCCTGTCTAAAGTAAATGCAGGGGCAAAAATGGAAGAAAGACTGAAGGAAAGGTCATTCAGAGACTGCTCAAACCTGGGATATATCACATGCATAGGCACTAAACTCCAACACTGTTGCTAATGCCATGTTTTGTTTGCAGAACAGGAGCTTGACATGGCTGTCCTCTGAGAGGCTCTACCAGCAGTGGAATGAGATAGATGTAGATACTTATCTTATTTCCAACCATTGGACTGAGCTCAGGGACTGCTATGGAAGAGTTAGGGGGAGGATTGAAGGAGCTAAAGGGGATTGCAACCCCATAGGAAGAACAATTATCAACTCAATGGGGGAGAGTGGCTCATGGAGCAGGTACCTGGAAGGGGAACAACATTTGAATTGTAAATAAATAAAATTTAAAAAATAGTGAATTTCCTAATAAGAACCTCATTTCCAGTAGCTGAACACTGTTGTTGTTAGTGAAATATGCAACTATTCACACACCCATAGACTTAACATAGTGTCTCATGCCCAGGAAGGGACACATTATCCTCACATCAAAAGGTGGTACTGTCTATTTTTTATCTAATTCAGTCTCCAATGGCACATCAGAATTTGTTTAAAGTTCCAAATTTGACTTTAGGAAAAAGACTGTTACATACTTTAAAATGCACAATGTTTTAAAAGGACAAAAACATATAATTACAACTTGACCTCAAAATGTTGAAATGTTTTTTTTCTATTAAACAGCTGTTCAAAAGAATTGCCCTGTTTACTCCCATATTAGTTGGGTTTCTAAGCAAAAAGCATAGCACTAAAATATTTGATAAAATTCAGATGAGAAAAAAAATAAAAGCAGCCTTCATATTTTCCCTTTTAATCCAGGAAATTTGTCAAAAGGTTAAAGAATATGGGAGGAACTGTGGGCAAAGGCCACGGCTACTGTCTTTCAAGTTGTGAGAAGAGTGCATGTTAAAAAGAAAAATTACACCATTAATTCACTAAGAGGCACGATGTCTGTCATCATTACTGATTTGTATGCATGAAGAACTCTCCTGACCTTTTCCTCTCTAAGTTTTATACCTCCTGTGAATGCAGCTTCCTTGAGGCCTGATTAAATGTTCCTTCTGCTCCTTGACCATGCTGTGTTTTAATTTCCTTCAGGTGATGGGTCCATAGAAGAGCCAAGTCCAAGTGCTTTTCTGTTTGCAAATGTAACTTCTCACATCTATTTCACTAAACAAAATAAGCTCCATAAAAGTATGTTTATCAAAGAGAGACAAGGAGAATCGTATTCCTAGGAGGTTGGTGAGAGATACCCAGGAACGATGCTGCAAATCATATTCTTTTCCTCTGGGTTGGTTTTAGTTCTCCATTCCTCTTCCTTCTCAGGCAAACTGTACATCCGGCAATTTTCTCGCTAACTTCTATACTAGTATAAAACTGTTTGACAATCAGTATATGTATATATATCATATTTGTGTATATATATATGCTATATATAAAGATCATAATATATATGCTTATATGAATAGTTTCAAATTTCACTAACAACAGTATATGTGTGTGTATATATGTATGTATACATATATATAATGAACCTGATAGAATAAACTATCATTTAGCCCATAATGAATATGACTTTTGAAACATTGTTTTTCAAATATTTCTGTGGTGTCAAACCTACACAACTAAGGAACTACAGGCAACTAAGGAACACTGAGGGTGGGAGATAACGTCTTCCTCAAGAAAGAGCACACCATACAATAGCAGTTAAATAAAAAGGTTTGCCATGAATGGAAAGCAAGAAAGGAGTGCTATATGGAAGTATATCAGTACCCATTTAAATACTCATATTGGTGCTGGAGAGATGGCTAAGCGGTTTAGGAGCTCTTCCGAAGTGGTTAACTGCTCTTCAGAAGGTCCTGAGTTTAAATCCCAGCAACCACACAGTGGCTCACAACTATCCTTAATGAGATCTGACAACCATTTCTGGTGGTGTATCTGAAGACAGCTACAGTGTACTTACATATAATAATAAAAAATAAATCTTTGGGCCTGAGCGAGCCCAGCCCGGAGTGAGCAGGCCTGGAGATTGCAGAGTTCCTGAGTTACTCATATTGATCCTGTCATGCTCCTCGCAACGAACCCCAGTGTTCTTGGTTCCTAAATGAAAGACACATATACATAGTCTTTATATTTTTATTTGCCTTAAACAGCTCCATGGCTGGGCCACTGTCTCACCTCCACATGGCTAATCCACCTTCCTCTGATATTCCATCTTTGCAGCCCAGGACCCAGTCAGGGAGCCCTCTTGGGGCCGCCCCAGGTCTTACATGGCAGCAAAGGGGCCAAGCTCTGCTGAGCACCATCTCAGGCACAGCATCTCCTCACTTCCAGCTTCTCCCCACATGGTGTCTCTTCTTCTTCTTCCTCTTCTCCTCCTCCTCCTCCTCCTCCTCCTCCTCCTCCTCCTCCTCCTCCTCCTCCTCCTCCTCCTTCTTCTCTTTCTTCTTCCCAGGTCCCCTTGCCCAGGAATCCTAAACTCCCGTCTCTGTCTTCTCTGCCCAATCATTAGCTGTTGGCAACTTTGTTTACCAATCAAAGCCAACTGGAGGCAGGGTTCTTCAGCGTTTTATGCTTGGATATGTGGATTCTCTTGCAATTTTGGGGACCCAAACTAACGTAATACAACCAGCATTAGACAAAACCCACCACATGGAAGGGTTTAGAGGAAGGAAATGGGAGGAAGAAATGAATTAATTGTATTGGATTTTCAAAATCAAATGAAAAATATTCTCCATTCTGAAATAAATGAGTTAGCTGCTTCTGTCTCTTCAACCTGTGCATTGGAATGTGATACCAACCCGCTGCCTTGGCTTGATGTTTTCATTACTTCAACAACAGTTAAAATTACAAACTTTTACTATTTAAATGAGACTACCTTAAAAAATAAAATGGCTTTCTTAGACAAACACACATCCTTCCCTTCTTTGTATTATTGAGATACAGTAAAAATAGTCAGTCATACTAGAGTCATCTTCCCATTTTTTAAAGGGCCATTTCGAATGAAGGTTTATTGCAGTAGTCTATTCCCAGACTTGAAAAATCACTAGAATTGTTTATACCCAGATACCTCGCTATGAACTGTCTTAATAGTAGGAGGTCAAAAATCTTGTACATGAAAAATTAGAATGTGAGCCATACTTTCAATATTAAAACTAAATGAATTCCTTAATAAATTTTACGATTGAAAATAATTTTTAGGAGGTTTTTGTGAATTCTATGTGATGGGCCATAGTAAGCTGTTTCATATGATTCACATGGTTTTACAAAAGTCATATTTGTGTTTCAGTGCTCTCTCTTGCTCCTACCCTCAGATCTCTCTTTATAAGAATATTCAATTAGCATTTGAGAGATTAAAATATAAAAATGCTTTAATTTTTATTCTTGGTATATTCTATAGAACTTATGCTAAATTTTATTTTTTAATTATTGTTACGCATTTAAAAGTTAAAATATGATTATATCAGTTCTCCCCTCCCTCTCTCCCTCCAACTCTCCTGATGCACCTCTACTTTCTCTCTGTCTCAGCGACTGTCATCTCTCCAGCCCTCTTGCTGTCTCTTGAACTCATTGGTTTCTGTTTGTTTGTTGTTTTTTTTTTAATTATTGACATATGATTCCAGGAATGACAATTTTGCATGGGATACTCTTTGGAGATAACTATTTCTTCTATTCATGACATTTCTTGGTTGCATAAGATTCCATCTTAACAACTGTCTTTTTCATTACCCTTAGACTTTTTTTTAAGAGTCCTGTTAAGGGATTATTACAAATAGTTGTGTCTTTGATTTTAGGTAACATTTGTTCTCATACTTTTATTTTTCTTAAAGGTAAATTTACCTTCTAATATTTTACATTGTAATTCTTTTGGCATTGTACTTTTTGTGTTTGTCTTCAACATGGCTTACTTTTGCTCCAAAAACTCTGAGCGATGTCTGTTTCTAATTTCCAATAGGAAAAGCTAATTTGGAGGTAATCTTATACAGAGTCAACACTTGTTGGACATAGGAGCATACTCCTGTAATTCTAGTACTTAGGAGGCAGAGGCAAAAGTATTATATCTAATTCAAAGCTCATTTTTATATACCATAATCTGGACCTACATTAGAATCTTTCAGTGGTGGCACACACCTTTAATCCCAGCACTTGGGAGGCAGAAGCAAGTGGATTTCTGAGTTTGAGGCCAGCCTGGTCTACAGAGTGATTTCC
>NW_022196909.1:21828141-21853936 GCF_008632895.1 Mastomys coucha
AAACAAAGAATCTTTCTAAAGTAAAATCTCAAACACTTTTTTATGGTATTAAACATGGTAAAGTCATCTGAACTGTTTCCAAGATTAAATAGTAATTATTGTCTAAACAAATGTACTAAAATAATATGTAAAGCATAGAAGTATTATTAATACTAAGTTGAAGCTTGGATGACTACAATATTTACTATAGAATTGTTTTAAAAATCTTTTAAAGTTAATTTACAGAATCAGAATGTATTTTACATAAAATATATTTAAACAACAACAATAATAATTCAGAGAACCTGTTTTTATTTGAAGAAAATTCCCAACATTCACAAACATTTGCAAATCCCTTCATGATATCTAATTATTTTGAAGAACTCTATAGACATTTTTACATTCAATTACATTTTTGACAAGCATGTAATATATAGAGATAAAACAATAGAGTGTATTTTTTAGTAGTCTGAACTAAATTAAATAAATGTCACTCAAGTTACCAAATGCATGTCTAGAATGAATCTATGATTGGAAAAAACCAGTCTAGGGACTGGTATGATATAAATATTGCCCACTTAAAATGCTTGTGACTCAATTAAGAGGTAAGGAGGAAATCTCATTCTTAAAATGGTTGTTTCAGACTTGTACAAATTCCTAGTGATAAATAACACTCACACATACATGCACACACATGCACACACACGCACACACACACACACACAAACACACATGTAGAAAACTACTAGTGGTTTAGTTTACTTTATATCTGTATGAACTTACCTATCAAACTCATGCATTTTATGAATTCAAGAACATAATACAATCTAAAAATACTGCCCATAAATTATAAAGTATATATAGGTTTCCATGTGATCTTCTTAATTATACATTATGAAGGATAATTTTGTGTAATATCACCAAAAGACTTAAATTGAGGAAATACTGTAGGAAAAGTTAGGAGATAAAGAATAAAATGATGATTTACTAGATGTTGCATAATAAATCTGCCTTGATATTGTTTCTAACTCCAGTTTATAAAGTACACTTATCATTACATTTCTTAATCGTCAATAAGAGGTTTATGTTTGTATGTATGATAACAAAATAGTTGTTAAATCAAAGATAAAAATATAGTGTCTGATGGAAATGCTTGAAAAGAGTGGTGAAATCCAATCCCTATGGCTCAGTTCTTTATCCCAAGCCTTCCCTCCCTTCACAGTACCCTCTATGTAGCCTTCTTCTCTTCTTTGTGCCTTTACAGACTTTGTACTTTATCTTTCTTGCCACCACCAGGATAGAATAAGCCACAAACCAATTTGAAAGTCTGTTGCTCTGTTATTTCATGATGTTTTATACTGTATTTTTCCTTACCTGAAAAGCAACCAATATTCTAACTGATAAAAGAAGAGCATACAGAAGAGAGGTAAACTTGGTGGTGAGGCAGTGGAGGCACTATGCTAAGTAACACACTTGAAGCCAGTTAAATACTTTCCCTTCAGTACAAGAAGGCCTTACTGAGTAAAGGTATATTATAATATAATGAAATAAGGAAATAGCTAGGGGAAGCTCTGGAAGTTTGTGCTACCTGAATGATTAAAAAAGCCAAAATGACACAATGATATTTGGTACTAGAGTAGTAATCTAGGTCATAGAGATGAAAATTGTTGATATTACTTGCCACACTACTATGAGGAACAAATTGTAACCCCAGCTTCTAGGTGTTAAAGACATGATGATCTATTTCTGGGCCTTGTGTGCTTCTGGACTGGCCAAGAAAACAAAAATATTGGTCTGAAGAGTTTACCTTGCCTCCTGAAATCAGGCACAAGGTGATAGAAGAGGACCTCTTCTTCTGCCATCTATGGTCACCCACCTGCACCCACCCACCTACCCACTCATCCCCCCCCACACACACACACACACTTGTGCATACAAACACTGTAGAAACCATAATTGTAGTCCCTGTTTTTCGGTAATTATTTGCTTGATATTTTAAATAGTTTGATCATGTAAGGTTCCCCTTGTACTTTGAGAGTAGACATACTATTTCTGTTTATAGTGGAATTGTAAGCAAAGGGAGGTTTAAAATAGTTTTCTGTCAACTCCACTGACCTAAGGGATTTCTTTGTACTGAGCCATTAGGAAGACAAAGTCCTGTGAAATTATTTCTATGAAATGAAATCTCTGCCCATGAAAGATTTACAGTAAGCACAATTATTCCCACTTTTGACTAATAAGGCAATATTTCCAAAGGGTAAATTAAATGTGCTTCTTGGAGCCACTTGGCTTTGGGCTGGCCCTTTTCTTCACCTTCCTCACTGCCTCCATCTGCTCCCCAGGAATTACTTTCCCTTCTCATGCGCTTTCAAATGCTTGATGATTGCTCCCTGAGTATAAATACTTGGAGGAAAAGTGTGTAAATTCATATGCAAATGATCCTTTCCCCTTAGCAAACTGACGCCTTACTTCCATCTAATTAAGTAGCTTTATGAAGGAAATGGTGTTGAAAGAATGGAAAGCATTGGTTTTTCTTTTTCTTTTTTTCTTTCTTTCTTAGTTTTTTTATGATTTAGAAATCCTTGTGAATGAGATAGGCAAGAGATCCAGGAGTGGAACAAATGACATCAAAGCCAAAAGAATGAAAAAGCATAGACTCTGGGACCTCCTAGTGGAAAGAATCTGCCTTTCAGGCTTAATCGTTCACTCATAACTCTTAAAATATGCACACACACAGAGAGAGAGAGAGAGAGAGAGAGACAGAGACAGAGACAGAGACAGAGACAGAGACAGAGACACAGAGAGAGACGAAGAAGAGTTGTATTTCTTGTCACGTTTTAAATAACTGATGTGGTCTCTTAATTGGAAATAAATATATTCAAGCTTAAATACCTAATATTGATGAATTGATGAGTCTACACGTATGTATACTTTTGATTGTGAGGAAACCAATTCCAGCAATATATGATGACATTTCTTCTTAGAAAAGTATTAACTGTAATGAAATTTAATGTCCTAAATCTACCCCTTCCATTAAATAATAAATGATATCAATGATATATGTATATATAACATAACTGTATACAACAAAATATTAAGAGCATATCTCCTATCTACCTTAATTCTCTAAAACTATGTTTATGACTTTAATAAGCAAGTTTTTATAAGTTATAAATGAATACACTTGTATATTTTTGAGGAACCCTACTTGCTGTATGTGAACACTGCCATTCAGTTTCAATAATCACAATTTCCTCTAAATCACACAGTCCCACATTAAATTTTATTAGCCATTCACTTCAAGTATATAAATATGTTTATTAATAAGATATCATTTATCTTGTTGCTCATAATATTTTGCTAGGCATCTCTATCCTCTTTATGCCACCAAATTACTTTTTAATTCACATCATTTATTACCATGCTTCATTTGTCAAAATAAAATAATACTTATCGGACTGAGAAGACCCGCAAGATTTAAAACTACTACTGGCAAACTCACTTGTCTTACTCTGGGTGTCCTTAGGAATTAAATTTGCTGCATTTAGGAGATTTTATTATTTGGGGCATATTTATATCATAAAGCAACTGGTAGGAAGCAACTTAATGCTAGGTATAATATTATGATAAAAAATGTAAGAGCCACTTCCTTAGAAGTATAAAAAATATTGACAAATAACTCATAAAGAGAACATAACAGACATTTGGTTTTTTCCCCCCACAAACAATTCCACAAATTCCACAAACCATTAAAGGTATGCACTACAGATTGCAGTCCTGTTTGTTGAAGGAGAAACAGTTATGTATTTCAAAGCTCACCTTCGTCCAGTACTATCACATGTAGCCTGTGTCCTTTTTAGCCTGTTATGTGAAGCTCTTGTGAGATGACTTTGTTATTATGTTGACGAGTCTATTCTCTTTAGTACAAGGAGGGGTTTTAGGGGAATATGTTAGCTGTCTCTATTTCAGACAAACAGGCACACAGAAAGTTTTTTGTTTTTTTTTTTTTTTTTTTAGAGACCTGTTCCAGTCTTTCTTAGAAATGAATACTTACTATGACATTTGCTTTTGATCTTTAATAAAGACAGAGTATGATTCTGTTGTCTTACCAGTCCATTTTTGTTTAGATAACCAATAACCAAAAATTTTACTTAATAAAGTAAAGACATTTCTATGGCTCATCATTCTAGTTTATAGGTGGACCAAACTGTCTCACTAGCTGCATCATATCACAGAGAAGAGGAATAATGAAGGAATAGAAGGAGCAGATTATCTGACAAAGAAGGCAGCCAGGCAGACTTAGTAGGTAATCTCCTACTTATTTAATTACAATCTCCTCTTATTTAATTAACAAGTTATTGGAAACCAGAATTTCTTTCAAGGGAATCATCCCCTGACCCAACCACTGTCTCTTAAGCCTGTTTCTTTTCTTCTGTTTTTAAAAATGTATTTTAAAATGTATTTACTTTCTCTCTCATATGTTACATCTTGGCCATGCCCCTGCTTCCATCTAGCCACTTGTCCAGGCCCCTGTCTCTTCCCACTTCTCCTTTAGCTTCCTTTTATAAAGAGCAGGTCTCCCAGAAATATCAACCAAACATGGCATATAAAGTTGCATTAAGAATAGGTGCCTCTTTTGTACTAAGTGAGGCTGAATAAAGCAATCCAATCAGAATAAAAATAGTCCAGAAAGAAGGCAAGAGAGTAAGAGACAGCCCCAAGTCCCACAGCTAGGAATACCACAAGAAGAACAAGGTACTGAACTATAACATATATGCAGAGGGCATAAGGTAAGACCCATGCAGTGAACTTGTCTCTTAATGCTAAAACCTACTGAACACTGTCTCACTGGAGAGCAAATGGTTAACACATCAACAGTTGGGGAATTTCTTACGTCGTATACAAATATATCCCATTAGTACTTTATGCTTTACATAACATGATTACTTAACTATATCGTTTATCTAGTAAGATAGTCATATTACCAAGTTGATGAAGTTTCTACAGTTATTTAATATTTTCAACGTAAGCTTGATGATGCATTCAGTGTGTTTTCTTTCAATAACTTTATCCTGTCACTCAAATTCACCATTATTTTCTCCCAGTGGCTTTTTTTTTTTTCTAGGATGAACATTTCTTAGGATGCTTTCTCAACTTAGCTGTGATCTAAAGAAGCCATACAAAAGCACTTTCTAAAATGTGCAACCATGCTACAAGGCCTTTCTTTTCATGACTCCACAATTGTCCAAAGAATTTTTAATTTGGTGCGTGGCAAATTTCCTAAATCCAGTAGCATCTATTCTGGGAAACAATGAAGGCCATTCTTAGCAGGCCCATCAGTGACTCTTTGAATAACTGTACAGCAGCTAAAGCAGAACTGGTTTTCACAGAATATACTTTCACGGCTAGGCAGGTAATGCACGCAACCTTGTTCTATTTTAAGATACTCACTAATGTCCCTATGTTGTGTGTTGGGAGAAAGGTTAACTAAGTGACAATGTGTCAGCAAATGGGCCTCAATTAAAAAAAAGATGGGTAGGGGAGTAGGTGAGTGTTGGTATATCCTGCTCTTTGCTTCCTGGTCTTCCCAGATCTGAAGAATCCCACCTGAATGTTATATCCACCCTGAATTCTACTTCCTATGACTTACTGGACCCTCTTAAATGGTGAACCAAAATAAGTACTTCTGCCCACTCTCCAAAAAGCCTGAAACAACCTAGAGTATAAATCTATCACATATTTGGAGTTTAGTGGTCATTAAAAGCATGAATGGCAGTGCTGGGCTGGAAAAAAACATAGGTTTTAGTTAGAACTTCTGTGAGGAAGTGATTGAGAATTATGATAAGAGTAGCTATACTAAATGCATGGTGTTTTTCTGCCAGTACAGGACGTGATGGTAGACCCTGTCTACCAGATGAAGACTCTCTGGGGAAAGGCAGTGATAGTTAAGGGAAATCTGATAACAGATGATTTCTCATTTATTAGTCCATGGACTCTTCTCCTAGAGCTTCCATGTCATGGCACTCCTCTATATTTTCATTTCACAGAGAAGCATGGGATATTTTGATATTTTTTGAGATGTTACTTTTTTTTTTTTTTCGGAAAGCAAAGAGAGGGTATGGAAACAACCCAGCGTTTGGCAGCAGGCATAAATGGAATGGATTCAATTATCCTTTTAAAAGACATGTTTTGCTTTTGTTCTTGCTGGGTAATGAAATTTTCTTTCTTTGTCCTTTCCCATTTAATTCATCCTCTAGGTAGCCACATCACAGTTACAGAAATGGACTCTGTGTCTTTAATAAGTCCCCACTACGAGTGGCTATTTCCCAGCTTTGCAGTTCAAACTTTAATTTGTATACCAGCTAAACATTTCTTAACAATTATTTTTCTCACCTTTGTGTATGCTCCAATACTATATTGACAAATATAATTTAATATCTTTTGTCTTTTGTTTAGACACAATAGTTATTTGGACTGATATTTCTCTCACGAAACACTCTAATTCATGCTGTTTGAACACGTTTATTTACTAACATCCCTTCATTTCTCAGCCCATCCGACTTACATATTTCTGAAATTTGGACTACAGAAAATAGTCCAGTCATTTAAGATCTGCATAGATCGAAAATGTTCCTTTTCATGCAGCTGTATCTAAAGCTGCTATGCCAGCAAGTAAGGGGCTTTCAGGTAAACTTGCTATACACTAAAATATAACTAAAGTCCAGCTCAGTTTCTTTATCTTATAGATGAAGGAATTGATTTCATGTTAAGAATTTCAAAATATAAATCAGCACTCTTACAGACAGAAAATTAGTATTTATGTTTGTTATATTAATGACTAGAATTCTGCACCTCAAAAATACTGATTTTTTGTCAAAGTTTATTAGCTGAATCGGAAAGTAACAGCAGTTTCTCAGTATACTGACAAAACTAAATGCCCAGATTTAAGCTTTTAGATATGGTCTTTGCTTTTCGTGGTGTTAGATTTTTAATAATTTGCTGCTCTTTGAATTGGGCCACTTCTTTTAATCTGCGGGTATCTGGAGTGGTTTGATTTACTGACTGCTGTTTCTCTTGTTGTGTCAAAGTCTGTGAATACCCTATATTTCAAAGTATAGTATTTACAACAACAAAGAGTTCAGAAACTCCTGCTTACTCTCATTGCATGCTTTCTTCTTTATGCAATATCTTGTTCAACATGAGCTTTTCTTCGTCTTTTGTATCCTCCATTCTTTCCACAAGTTGTGTTTATGTTTGTAAATTTAATTAACCTGCTATGGAATTCTGACATTCTTATATCCCTTTGTGGGTTATCTAAAACACCCCACATATGTGTCATCTATGGTACATGTTTAAAGAAATGACTTTCAGGGACTAGAAAATGGCACTGGCTGCTCTTGCAGAGGACCTGGCTTTGATTTCTACCACTCACTCTGCATCTCACGTGCTAACACCTCTCATTCCCGACTATCTGTTGCCTTCTACTGGTAGCTGTGGGCATTGCAAGCACAGGGTACACACACATTCAGATAATACACTCATATACATATATAGAAATAAATGAATCCTCAAAAATTAGGAACTTCAAAATTCCTATGAAATCTATGATTTTCACAGAACTAAATATTTCTACTTGTATTTTTTTCTTAGCTTTATTTCTTTCTAGACATACTTTAAATCTACATAAACGCTAGAAACTTGGTTGTATTCACCTGTACCTCATCAGACACGTGGAGTAATCGACCAACATTAGTAATTTATTGAATACCTTTGTATTGAGTTGTGTGTGTTTAAGTAGATTAAGTATAGTTAAAGCTATTATCATTTACATCTACATCTTAGTGGCTTCCTTTTAGTTCCACCTCCACACTGAGGTTACAGCAATGGTTCACAATGTATCTCTAGCTCCATGGTGGGATCCTCTCACCACTCAGACAGGTCGTCCACCTGTGAGCGTATGATGAGGATAAATTCTAGTATTGGAAGCGAGATTAGAATTGATTATTATTAGAAATAATGTGTGGCTGAAATAATGAAATGGAATGTGATAGTGAAGAGGGAGAAATCCCTGTGTTCCCATTTAAGGAAATAAATACAACCTCACCAGAGTCATATATGAAGTATCTGATGTCAACATTGACAGATAACAAAATAAAATCATGAAGCCTGAAAGAATCACTGAGTTAAGATGTTGTCTGTAGAGGATAACTTGCAGTGAGGACATCACACCATTGACTGCCAGCTCTTTTGAATCACTGAGTTAAGATGTTGACTGTAGAGGATAACTTGCAGTGAGGACATCGCATCATTGACTGCAGGCTCTTTTAAAGTGCAGGTTCTTACATAGCTTCATCTTCCTGCTTCAAAAGTAATGAGTGTGTCCTGGAATTGCATCTTGATGCTAGCTGTGTAAAAAGTTGTGTTCAGTCCCTTTTAGTAAAATGCACACACTGTATGCACTACTTCAAGTGTATGGAGTCTAGCCACCAACTGCAGAATCCACTGATGGAAAAGAACAAGTGTGAACTTTCCTTTTCCTCCCAAGATTATAGTTCCAGAGAGACCAATTGAAGAAGTAAAGTTTTCACATGGAGACAAGGACAAAAGCATTCATCACTCTATTAAAGACGTCATAGAACTCAGATATGAGTCACGTGGACAAAATGAAAAAGTTATTCGTTGCAACATCTGGGACAAAAATACTTCAGAAATACCACAAACGTGAATAGATTGCGAAATAACTATCAGCCTGTTTTCTAATAAACCAGTTGCCAGGGACTTGAAAATGGGTTGCTTTCATAAATACTTTACAATGGCCTGCATTAGAAAATTCACCATAGCTGTCAGTGCATTGGCAGCAATTTGAAGTCATCTCAAAAGCAGTTGGACTCTGATCACAACTGAGAAGTCTCCCATTAAGCAGTCACATCAGTAATGACTAAATACAATTAAAAAATGTCCAGATGTATAATAGTTCTTATGTAATAAAGAATAATCAGGAATATAAATTCAAACTTGACTCATTGTGGCACAGAGAGAAGACGTAAATGATATTAGCTTTTCCGGCTGAGTCTACAATCTCATAGGAGAAAAACTTACAGGATAACTCATAAATATTATGGCCTTTAATTCCTATTGTTTTAGACCTCACATTATAATGACTTTAAATCTTACCTCAGTATCACTGGTATCTTTTATGTAATTTCTGAAATTACTATTGTTTTATCCTTTTATTCCTTAAAAGATAATCTACATTTTAACAGGAAGATAAAACCCTCTTTATTTTTTCAAATAAGCATTGTAATCTGTTACAATATTTCTAAATTAAAAATTTTGCTCATTTTGAACATAGTCACCCACCCTCCCCAGACACACAACTCCTCTCCTTACCACTCTCTCTACTCTCCCATCTTTTCTCCCATATTTGAGATTATGCCTTTTAAATTATTTCCTTCTTTCTCTGTGGAGTCTAGTCTGTGTTATCAAATAGTTTGGGACTGGACTTGGTCTGGCATCAGGTCTGTCTATCTGGGGTCACATCATCAAAACAAAAGAAAACAAACAAGAAAGAAAACCACTAAACCTCCGTCCCCCAGTGGATACCAAATGCTAACAGCAGTACAAGTATCGGTGGGATTCCTGAATCCATCTGTTCTCCTATGTGCTTGGATTGTCTGGTGGGAAATTTCAGAATAATATAAATAAGCAAAGAAAAGCACTTAAGGAAATAAAGTCCCAAGTCTTCATTAGGTGTTACACAATTAAGGAAATCATTCAATGTATTTAAACATGTTTTTTTTTTTTGAGTCAGATTAAGTTTGTTAAGAGATTTTCATTTGATTTTAAGTGCTAACATTCAAAGAAAGGCACTCAGGAAGAAAGACACACTGGAGCCTGGGGAAAGATATGCCTGAGCTTGAGGGTATGGGGTTCTCAAAGAAGAGTTGCCAAGTATTTTACTTTAAATATCAAAGTCGAAACACAAAAGAATTAGTGGGAAATTGGTATGACTTGAAAAAAAAAATACCAACAGGGAGATTAAACAGAGAAAGCTAAATTGGTTCAAGCAGGAAGTATTGATTTTAAAGTTAAGATTTCATGTTATTTGCTAAAAGATCTTTCAGAATTATATATCATATGCTTATTACTAACTTCTAACTGCTCTTAAAATAACTAGAATGTACACTTTGAATTAAAAGATTTAAAAAGCATACTTTTTTACAATTTATATATTTATTTATATATTTATATATGTATGTGTTTATTTATACTGCATGTACAGACTTTTAGCCTGCATATATGTCTGGTCAGAACATATATGCCTAATGCTTTCAGAATTACTATGAAACCTGGAGTTGTACACAGTTATGAGCCACTATGTGGGTGCTGGGAATTGATGCTGAGTCCTCTGGAAGAGCAGCCAGTGCTGTTAGCCACTGAACCATCTCTCCAGCTCCTTCTCAATAGCCATTTTTAAATTATCTTTTAATTATTGAATTATAATTATAACATTTACCCTTCCTTTTCTTCACTCTAAATCCTCCTCCCATGTACCCCTCCCTGATCTCTTTCTAATTCATGATCTCTCTTAATAGTTGTTATTCCATGCATATACATCGCATACATACATATATATATATATGCATATATATATATATGCATACCCATATACATTCCTAAATATAACCTGTCCAGTTGATATAATGCCATGTGTTTATGTTTTTAGGGCTGAACATTTGGCACTGGAGAACCAATGTTGTGCTCTTCTCTGAGGAGCACCACCTCTCCTGCTCTCAGCTTTCTTCAGGTGCCAGTAGTCTTGTGTAGGGTTAATAAGGCCTTGTAGGCTTTTCTCTGTCCAGTTTGTCATAAATTTTGGGGTTATTCTTTTTCAGCTCACATTTGGGCAGTCATATTGGTGAGCTTGTGGGTTAGCCTCTGTTATTACTAAGAGACACAATCTCATAGCAACATAGACCCCTGCTAATCCTTTGTCCTAATTCCCTCTTCTTCAATATTTCTTTAGCCTTAGGTATGAATGTGTGTGTACAGGGTGATCAATATAATCTTTACCAACAGTTTGTAAATATTTGTCAGATATTCAAAACGGGTCATATCTCCAGGTTGTGGAGTCTGGTAGCAAAGTTGCTAATTGTCTTTGTCATTATTTTGCTGGGAGGAGAAACCATGATCAGGGCAACTCTTCTAAATGAAAACATTGAATTGAGGCTTAATTACATTTTCAGAGATTTAATTCACTATCATCCTGGCAGGGAACATGGCCACATGCAGGGAGGCATGGCACTGGAGCAGGAGATGAGAATTACATATTGATCTGTAGGCTGGAGAGACAGGAGACGCAGACAGAGATAGAGATATAAATATATATAGAGAGAAAGTGACAGAGAGACAGAAGGAGAGATTGGGCTTTTTGAAGTCTCAGAGACACAATTCCTCCAACAAGGGCACACCTACTCCAATAACATCAGTCTTACTCCAATTTCTAATCTTTCTCATATAGTTCCACTAGCTGGTGACTAGCATTTAAATATATGCGTCAGTCTAGAGTGTGTGTGTGTATGTGTGTGTGTGTGTGTGTGTGCCTGTATGTGTGTGCATGTATGTGTGTGCCTGTGTGTGTGTGTGTGCCTGTGCTGTGTGTATGCCTGTGTGTATGTGTGCCTGTATACATGTTCGTGTATGTGCTTGTGTGTGTGTGTGCCTGTGCTCTTTGTATGCCTATGTGTGTGTGTGCCTGTGTGTGTGCCTGTGATGTGTGTGCCTGTGTGTGTATGTGTGTGTGTGTGTGTGCCAGTGCCAAATTTTAAAATCTTGAAATCTCTCAACTGTGAATTTTTGTTGTTTTCTTGTTTTTTTTTTCTCTAACATATTTAGGGGTTAGAGAAAAATATGTTATGTCTAAGTAAAGGAAAACTTACCATCATGGAATAGTTATATTTCTACTGTAATCTACATGGTAAGGAATGGTTCCTTATAATGTAGAAAAATGTGAGCTCATATGCATTCTCCAGGTAGGTATGTAACTTCTACATTACCTTCTTTTTAAAACCTGGGATATACTTTTATGGTGGCTAAAGGCTTGTTTTATTATTTTGTTTTGGATGTGTTCTGCTTTGCCCTGTATATCCTTAATTTTTATGTAGCATAATGGTTAATAAGACCCTCCCTTGCTCTGAAAAATCTTGTCTCGATAATAAAGTATAATCCACATCCCTATCGGTATTAGATGGGTTCACATTTCAGATTGCATTACATAGCAGACCACCTGCACCTGTGAGAGTATGGCAAGCTTGGAAACCTTAGTGAAAGATCATCAAAGCACACACTCTGCATTTGGAAAATTAGAACCTGGCTGTGGGTGAGAAGACATATGCAAATGGTGAATATGTTAACCTTTTAAAGCAACAGAATACATCATACGGACAATGAATAAAATGTCTCAGAAAAGGAGAACGCTCGTGGTCTGAGACAGCATTTTCCCCGTTCCCTTACTGCTATCCTAAATTTCCTTAACATATCCATATGACCTAAAGGACTGAGGAAAGTTAGATATGCCTCTTGAATCTTTTTCTCTTTTATTTCTACTGAAAGTGTATATGAGAGTATAGGCATTTTTGCTATGCTACCACAACCTCCAACATTATCTTGTATAGGCATTTTTCTTTTCTTTGTGGAGTTATTCTCTTGGTGATGTTTAAGACAATGTAGAGCTGTAGCTCTCTACAGGTAACAGTCATGCACAGATTAAAGGGTTGTTTTTTCATGTAGTGCATGTGATCCTTCCCAGTGAATTTTGACAATGCTTGACTTCTTTTCTCAGATGTTAGGGCTTTTCTCCACAGAAGAGGTTTAAAAAAAAAAAAAAACTCATCAAAAAATATTTGAATAGTTGATTTCAACATATTTTGGAGGCTCTGTGACTTTAGGTCTGTGATATTATACAACTGCTAGAATTTGAGTCGTCACTATTATAATTCCTGAAATATTTCTCAAATCTCGACGTAACAAGAAATGGCATTGCTGCATAACTGTGGAAAGTATTTTTTAAGCAGTGAGAAGTTAAGTATTCCTATTTGTCCTGCCATTTTGAGACAATAGATATGTTGATATTTTTTAACTTAAAATAGGGAAAACACTTTCTTTTTAGGTTTATGGATAGCTTACTCAGAAAACAAAATATTTATGTTGTTCTATGGACAGCTTTATCATAGGAAGACTTGGTGACTATTTGTTTACATTGTTACCTTAGCTACAGCATCTTTCTTTTAACTGTATAACTTTATATATATGGTATTTTCTTTGCTTTTCACAATGGATGTGCATGATGATTTTTTATAGAACCTATTTTTATAGAAGTTAACTAAGAAATGATCCTTTAAAGTCAGTTAATTTAATAAATTACCACTGCATTTTTTTAGTTAAAAGAAAATGCTGCAAGTTGTAGCAATACTAGGCTTGCTCTTATATAAATTTTGTAGTTTTATTTTCATAGAAACACTTGAAAATAATCCTCATGTATTTGATAACCTCTTATGCAAACAGTGTCCAGAGAAAATCCTCATGAACAATGCCAATGTTTGATAAGTCTATATGCTTAATAGAAAAATAAAGCCTTGCTAGTGCAAAGATAGAATCTATTGATTCAAACCATTATAGGAAAGGTTTCTAACAAGCTAAGGAATGCTTTTAAATAATACAATTTAGACTGTTTTACATTCACAATAACCTTGAATGCATGAGTTGGTTAAAGCTTGTTTGGGTAGGAAACTAGTACAATAGACTTACAGACAGGGTGAATGTTAATAGGAAAGGGCTTCAACATTTGTGATTTTGATAGGAGCTAATTCTGCTTCTATGAGGGTGCTTCCCCAACTACCTACCCATTCCCGCCTCACTGACCTAGCATTCTCCTACCCTAGAGCCTCCAGAGGACCAAGGGCCTCTCCTCCTATTGATGCCAGATAAGGCAATCTTCTGCTACATATGTGGATGGAGCCATGGGTCCCTCCATGTGTGCCCTTTGGTTAATGGTTTAGTCCCTGGGAGCTCTGGATGGTCTGGTTGGTTGATATTGTTGTTCTTCCTATGGGCATGCAAACCCCTTCAGAGGTGTTTAATTTGGAGCTAAAGTCTTGAGAGGCACACTAATCTGGAGTGCTTACAAATTAAGGAAGGAATTTATATAGGTAGAAATCAGGTGACATACACATTGTAACATACTGTCAAAACTAAGTAATGATGACTGTAAGTGTGAATAATGCACAGGAAGTGTCAGTGAATTATGCCATTTTTAGGATTTTGCAGGCATTATTGTCTTTTTTGGTCAAATTGCTTGTGTTATATACAATAAAGAATGAACATAATATAGACGATGAAAGACAGTGAGTATGTGGTGTATTGAAATGAAAACTTGTAGTTTTTAATATTCTTTTCTTTTTATTTATCAACAATTTAGGACTCAGGTGACAAAGGGAGACAAGTTACATTGTATTTGAATTTTTACTCATGTGGCTTGAATTAAACTGAACATAAGTCTATTACATATTTTTAACACTGTCAGATTATAATTTTAAACAATGTTTTACTTAACTGTATACCTTTTTTTACTATCTAACCTTTTACATGTCTCAGTTTGTTATCTTGCAGTTAAAATTTACAGTTAATTTTTATTAACTCATTTTCATATTTTCGTAGTTAATGACATATTTACTTAATTTAGAATTAAGCTTAGTTTCACATTTCAATACATAAATTCATCCAAACATGCCTATCAGCATAAAATGAACATTTCATATTTTTATGGCTCTATGTTTTGATAACACAGTCATAAAATCTGAAGAAGATGGAACACAACTAGGATTTAAGGTAAAATATAACTAGACAAAACAGAACAGGACATTTGGTAAAAGTAACAACAACAAAGAATAAGAAAACACTTTTAATAAATAAATCCCAGTGCAGTTGTGTCTGATCATCTTGGCCTGCATAACATTCTATGCTGACAGGACTTGTGAAGTATCCATATGGGCAGCCAACCTTATTACTGGCTCCTGTGCTTCCATCCGCTTATAGGATGTACAATAGTCATCTCTTTTGTCACTGATTTAGTTCAACCATTTTTAGCTTTAAATGCATTTTTTGGTCTAATTTTTATTTTTCTTGGGAGTGTAGTAGAGTTATTTAAAACTGTGGTTTCAGGGTTTCTCTGCTGAAATGAATGCCTGATATGCTTTGCACAGGGCTGAGCACATAGCACAGAATAGAACAATGAAGAAGAAGTGAGAATGTGAAGGAAAGATTGGTGTGGGGTGTGGCTAGCAAGACATGAACATTTAAACACATGAGGCAAAGTTAGGGCCCATTAATAATCGGTGGCTATCTATTTGTATTTGAGGCAAATGTGCAAGGAGGTAAACGCAGAGCAGAATCTAATGAATCAAACCTGATTAAAAAAAAGAATCATGTGCAAATGGTTATGAATTAATTGTCTCTAATTTCCTACTCACATGTAGAAATATTGTATTTCAAAACAGTGTACTTGTCCACATGCTATAGTCACAGTGATTGGTAGACGATAGAGCCACAAGGTTGAAGACCCACCTATAGTTCACAGGGAGATCCTGTCTCAAAGGACAAGAAATATGAGTGGATTATTTTATGGGAGTACTTAGAGGACTTCTAAGTTGGAAGACAAACAATGATATTTCAAATTAATATTGTTATCTGCTCATAGCTACCAAACACATAAAAATTAAGTAATTTATAAACTGTCAACAACTAATTAAAATAATAGCTCATACTGTGGAGTATGCACTGCCATTTAACATATTTGACATCGTCACTTAATTACATAAACAACACAGCATTGTACATTTTGAGAAGGGTGATTGCAGAGGCAAACCAACTTGCCTGAATCAAAGTATTTGTATCTACATTTCTAATAAAAATATTGTTTTCAAAAATTAAGAAAGAAATTAACTACAATAGTAATAAAGAGAGCAAGAACTTTAAAGTAGACTAGACACAGTTTAACACTCTGATAACCAGTTATACAGGAACTGTGTGGGCTTGCACAAATTACTTGTCAGGATGCAATTCCTTTGGTATAACAAGAGAGTAGTAATATGTACAGTAAGACATGAGAATTTTGGACCTACTGCTGATTGAGTCATCTGGGATAAATTAAATGCTATTGATATTCATCCAACTATTTGAAGAAGTTGAGATTGTCATCAGATCAAGAATGGCATAATGATAGTCATCTCAACCCTTTGTTATGACCCAACATAGTAGAGGACTAAGTAAAGTGAGTCACTTACCATTTCTTTTCATGTTCATTCTATGTTGACATAGGTGCCTTGGGAATATTTGCTTGGTAATATTGCTAATGCAATATGGATGCATTAAAAGCAAATTATTTGACAACCATTTATTAGCATTGTGCAATTAACTATATCAGCAAGGCTTATTTTGCACAGTCTTCCAACCATAGAGATCTAAAGATGTATATGTTATAACTACAATTATCCTTTCTCTTCATTGTCCTGCAGAGAAATACACTGTAATTCTGGCAGCCAGAAGACAGAGTAGGCTAGCTTTCCTTGGATTGCAGATGTTTAATTGCAGGCAACTGTTTCATTTAAAATGGCTCATTAAAGTAAAAACTATTTAGTATCAGTAACATGTACCAGCATCCGTGATTGTACATTTAATTAGGAAAGTATGTGGTTTCTACATTTCTGTTTTATTCTATGCATCTATATATGTGTGTATATATGTATGTATATAATTAATTTATGTATTTATCTTCACATGTTTTATTTCTTTATACATATGCACTTTATTACTACACATAGACACTATCATTCAGATTTATAGGAAGCCATTCTTAAACATTCATTTTACTTCTTTGAAATAATTGAAATTCTTTGACTGATTGTTCTGAGGAGTAGGTAGAGAAAGTAGTAATTATGAAATTATAGTATATGCTTGACTTAATAGAAGCAGGGTGGGTATTTTATATATGAATAAATTTCTATTTTATAAAACATTTTTTACATATATTTCAGGTCATGTCTTTATTAGCTAAATGAAACATTTGCTCATTGATTATCATTTTACAAACTTGTCAGGCCCTGAAATAATGAGTTCTAGTACTGGCAAAAACTTTTGTATCATTAGCTTTACACAACTTTCTTATAACAAAAGACAAGTTGAAAAGAGAAAAAAAAAACATTTTCTGTTTAATGACTATTTTGTGTGACCTGGGAACATTCAGAAAGGAAAACTAGAAGATAAAGGGAGGCAATTTTTTTTGTTGTTTAGATTTGATGGGAATCAACAGTCCCACAGAAGTTACCATCACAAGGTGTATGTTCTTCAGGACCATGGGGAATCCCAGAATAGACTGGCTATCTGGACATTTTAGTTTTTGAAACATTCCTTCCTCCAGACAATAGGGAATGACTCTTCTGGATTAGCAGTTCTCAAGGAACAGCAGAGAAAGTGACTTTTGTAGTTAGACTTTATGGAATATTAAAAAAGTGTAATCCTAGATTCTATGACATATTTTGGAGAAAATAAATCTCACTATGTCAGAGATAGTAGGGTCCTATGGAGAGGTCAGAGTAGGCACCTCCTGAGAGAGGCCATCCCTTGGCCTTCAGGTTACAGTCTCTAACATAAAAAAGGACTAAACGGAATCAGTGTAGCATTTTCTGGTCAGGAGAATGTGGTAATCGCTGAAATAGAACAGCAAAGAAAAGGGGAATGGATGGAGGTAGGGTTGGAGTGAGGGATGAAGGAAGAGAAGAAAACAATAGTAAAAACTGACAGAAAGGGAGACTACTGCAATTTCTCATCACCAAACAAAGTATCAATCACAGAGTGATATGTTCTGGTTCTCAGATTGTTTTTCTGAAAATATTTGTTCAGAAATAAAATATTTGTAAATTTTTGTCATT
Organism: Mastomys coucha; assembly: GCF_008632895.1. NCBI lineage: Eukaryota > Metazoa > Chordata > Mammalia > Rodentia > Muridae > Mastomys > Mastomys coucha. The sequence continues at coordinate 21,846,105 of NW_022196909.1, forward strand.
TTACCTTTGATGAGTTTTTTCATAACCAGAGTTAGAGAGGATGGTGTTGTGTGTGTGATGGTTAGAGGCAACAGTGATATATTTTATGAACGTTTAGATGACAATTAAGTCGATGTTCACATAATCATTTGTAATTTATTGTCAACGGCTTTAAATTTTTTATATCTATAAAGTCTAAAAAGTGAAATGTCATTTTCAGGTTTAGAGGCTCTTAAAATATTAAACAAGAATAAACTAGTTAATCTTTTATTAGCTCATAGTTTCATTAAACAAAATCACAACTTGCATCTACAGAATCCAGAATCCAGACATATTGATGCTCTTTCTAATATGTGTGTCTAAGAACTGCAGTAGTGGAAAAAAATCTCTTTTGATAAGTTTGGGTGTGTAAAGTGATGAATAGGTCTGGCCTTATGACTCAGGGGTAGAGCATGTCTAACATGCTTGTGCCCTTAGGCTCAGTCATCTAGTAGGTCACAAATAATATTGAATAGTAAATCAGTAGTATGCAGTGCCCAAGTAAAGAACGCATATATTAGAATGCATGCATGTACTTTTGTGTTTCTATGAGAACATTATTCATCTGACATGTAAATTAGGAGTATTTATTTTAAGTCAGGCCTGGTGGTGCAAGCCTATGACCTCAGATACTCAAGACAGGATTTGGGCAAAAGAAGCACAAGCTAAGAGCCTTTCTGGAATACAGAGTGAGTTCTAAGCTGGCCTGGACAGTATACTAAGATCTATCTCAAAAGTAAACCACACACATATAAATACAACACAATACACACACACACACACACACACACACACACACACAACCACATGCACAAATCACATTGAAAAGCTTATTCCAGAGGTAGCTGCAAGGGAGATAAAAGGGTTGTTGTATGAATTCAGTTATTAGGTATCTATGAGACTTTAACTTTCTTTTCCAACATAACCATTGACATGAAGAAAAAAGTGCTAAAGTAAGTTCTGACAGTATACTTCACTGTCCCTTAATTAGGAACTAACATTGTTAGTTGTAGGATATAACAGTCCTCTTATTTACTATTTCATTTTATTTTCATTAAAGGTTACATTCTATGGTTTTAAATACATCTATTTTTGTTACTCCTCTATTTTCTTTTTGTCTCTAGTACCCTCCCTCAGAAATCTTTTCTCTTCTTCCATGTCACAGGTGATATCGATTCTGTAACCCTATTCCTTCCCCTCTTGTAGTCTCCTATCTTGTTCTGTAGTCACTTCTCTTCCCAACTGCTTATTTGCATACATACGAACATTAAAGTTTAAAATTTTCATGTGAGAGGGGACATTCTGTTTTTTATCTTTCTGAATGGATATCACTTAGTTTAATAAAATTATTTTAAGTCTGATACATTTTTCTACAAAGTCCATCTCTTTTAAGAGCTGGATATAATTACACTTTTCATGACCAACCTTTTATGCTGAAGGATATCAAAGTTCGATTTCCGTACTATTGTGAATCTCGCTAGTTGGATGTTGAATTCTTTGGATATATGTTTGAGTGCAAGTGATATAGCTGTGTCATGGGAAGTACCACTTTAACTTCAGAGAAACCTCTTCACTCATTTCCATAGTGATTGCACTAGCTTAAATGCCCAGTAGCACTGGATAAGTGTGCTTCTCTCCCCATATTCTCACTAGCATTGGTGATTACTGTTTCCATACATAATCATCTTGGGCCTTTTACTTTTACCACTTCGAAGTATGTATGTATATCTATGTGAGAACTTTCTTGACACAAGAAAATAAATGAGGGAAATTGTAATGTGAAACACAAAGGAAATAAACCAAAACAGAAAGGAAAGAACAACAAGAAATGAAGAAGAAAGAAAACGGATATCTGGGAAATATACTACTATCTAAGAGAATAAGATGGGACATAAGTATTAAAATGATGAAGGGAGAGGTTTGAGGAAGAGCTCTGAATTTGAAGTTTATAGCAAAAATAACCTCTTAGAGCCATAATGCAATTCACTTGTATTAACTTTTAAAGTGTTAATCACGTCATATCGTTGGTTGGAAGTGTAGATTATGTAGTGATTCTCCAACTTTCTAGGGTTTTCTCTATATTGCAAACAGATCTTAGAGAGTATGAGTTCATTGAGCAATACCACTCACCTTAAGAAATATAAAAGCAGCTGGACAGTGGTGGTGCACGTCTTTAATCCCAGCACTTGGGAAGCAGAGGCAGGCAGATTTCTGAGTTTGAGACCAGCCTGGTCTACAGAGTGAGTTCCAGAACAGCCAGGGCTACACAGACGGGAAAAAAGAAGAAGGAGAAGAAGAAGAAGAAGAAGAAGAAGAAGAAGAAGAAGAAGAAGAAGAAGAAGAAGAAGAAGAAGAAGAAGAAGAAGAAGAAGAAGAAGAAGAGAAGAAGAGGATTAATCTTCATCTGAGCTCATTGTAATTGAGGAAACAAAACATGGAAGATTGCCCAACTCAGGAGCAACAGTAAGGATCATGAGATGAAAAAGAATAGAAGTTTTAGACTTAAAACTTCAGAGATAAATGACACATATACTCACAGGTGGTTTTTTTTATGGAGTTGTCAGCAAAAGTCTACATGTACATTTTATGTAAAACACAGATATAATAAATTTATAATGCTCTCAATTATAAAATTATGTAATGCTAAATGTTACTGTTCTGTACAGAGAACTGTACAGAGGTTATACAAACATCATTTTTTATAATTAAATCTTTGCCAAGTTCAGCCTTTAATGTGTTGTCAAGTTTTTCATAGTAAATAACCGGTATCTTCTAAGTGGAAAACATACAAATAAACAATATAGGCAATGTGTTATTAAGGAACCTAGTACTTAAAATGACCACTAGTGGTGTTATTCTTTGACATGTTTGAATAGATCAGTACTTAAACAATACCTTCCAGATAACTTTGGGCAGAAAAAAAAATGAGCCAGTTTTAAAAGAACAATATGCAATGAAATCATGATTCCATTTGCTCTGTAGGGTTGGCAAGAAAAAAAATCTGTTTTTTGCTTTTGTGAGCAAAACATTTTCAACAACTTCCTCTCCCTTCAATACAGATGTGAAAGTAGGTTGGTGGTGGGTTGTGGAAGAAGTGGCTGTTCAAAAATCAAGTGATGCCAAATGTATTAAACATCAGTGTATTTTCCCACCAGGATATTTAGGAAGCTAATAGCTAAATAATCCCTAAGAGAATTAATTGAGGAAACAATTATCTACAAATGTGTAGTCTACAAAAATATATATGCATTACTTGTTCTTTCTCTTCTTTTTCCTACTGGAATCAGACAACTCTTCTATGAAATGTAGAGTTAAATTATGAAAAAAATCTGGAAAATTATCACAGCATTATAGGTTAAATATTCAATTATACTTATGTTTATGCACATCTATATACTTATCTATTATATAAAGTATTTTACAAACCAAGACATTAATAACACATTGCCATTTTTTTTTTTTTACTTTGGGCAGAATATGTGCTTAGAAACTATAGGGAAATTTTCAACATTGTACTTGTCCCTGAGAATTGCTTTAGTATTCTTACCTGACCTATTTACCTAGATATTGAACATCTGGCTTCTTTGTTCTCTGACACCATCCCTCTATTCATATGTTGTAGAAACTTATCCAGTGTAATAGAGGATCTCTGTTTTCAGGCCTTTAATTATGAAGCAAGTTTCTTCATCCTCTGGAATATACATATGGCTAGATAATCCATGTGGGAATGTGTCTTTCTATACAATGTAGCCCATGGTACTATAGCAGCTGTGGCCTCCCCCAATTAGGTGCTGCTAGTCCTCATAGGGTTCTCCACAAGAAGTACCAAATGACAACACATGACAACAAATGACAGAATTCTACCCTGTAGAGAATTACAGTTCTAGAAGGGGGAGGCAGATGGTAAAAAATATGACACAATATAAGTCTGGTCATGATACATGCTGTTGAGGATTAGAAATGGGACTGGGTAGAGGGAGCAGGGCAGAATTTCTAAAGCCTCTCTAGTCAACCCTTCTGTGTGATACAAGAGCGTAAAGGCTCCATTTCCCTTTGTGCAGATATTTATTATTCACTGAAAGACTGTCTCTGAATTTGCCAGTTAAGGCTAGAGACTGATATATTATTATCTACATGATTAAATTATTTCTGGCTCTTGACTATTTACAAAATGATGCAGTCATACTTAGATGCTTTTGAATATGTCAAGCATCTCAAATGGATAGAGTATTTATAACTTCAAATGGGCTATCACATGCAGTTGATTTCACTATTCTATTTCTGCCACTGAGAAACTCAAGAATCAACAAGTCACATATGCCATACATTGCGTTTTGCAGGCTATATTCATTTAAAACTGTCTGCTAATTTCTGCTTATCAAATTATTTGCTCTATCTTGAAGCAGATCTGCCACTTTAATGGAATTAGAATTGCCAGGAATTTGAATGGCACACATTGTGTCATGATGATTGATGAGAACACAGTGGGTTATAACAATTGGATGCAGGCTCAGGCTCTTTGTTGATTGATTTTCAGGACACTTGGCCAATCATTTCATACATGAGACTAGCATACTTTCATTATTTACTTCCCAATTTTTTTAAGTGAAGAAATACCACCCCAAGTATAGGATCATCTTTGAAAATATTTATGAGGATGTTTATTTTTGAAACATTAGATAAACATATGGATGATGTTTCTATATGTTCCCCCAGATTGCCTGAGCATAACAAGAATGTGCATCAGTATTTTCGTTGTTTGTTGTTTCTTTGCATTAAATCTGCTTGAGAACATAGGCCCTATTACAGTCCTAGTAAACTTAATGTAGTTTACCAGTATGTCTTAGGCTTGACTAAAAACTAAGCAGAATTCTCTGTGTGTTATGGCCTACATGAAAATTATAGTGATGCCGTAACAGCAAGTAGTAGGTTAGCATAAGTTGTGATAAGGGTAAAGACGGAGGGGACAGACAGGAAGTAAAGAGAAGAGAAGGTTTTTACCCAAAGTAATGAAGAAGAATGCTAAGTTACTGGCAATGCAGTTGCCCCCCTTAGCCAAAGGACCAAGGAGGTTTAACTCAGGGCCACTATGCATGTGCATGTTCTAAGGGACAAACCATTCCTTTATTAAAGATGGCAGAGTTCTGGGCATTTATAGTTTAAGGATAAAGATAAAAAATTCAAAAAGGATATATAGCACAGTGGAACACTTCTGGGTATGCACAGTCAATCTTATAATGGTGAAGATAAATGTCGACATTCTAAAAGCAAGAGTTAGAATGGTGACTGTCACTAGTTTTCCCTATGTTTCTCCCAATATTTTTACCTAAATACAATTCCTATGAGTTTTTTAACTAACATAATGAATCATTTGCTTATAATCAATGTCTTTTCTATACTTTTTTTAATCAATTTCTTGATCTCTAAGGAATCTTTTTTTTAAACGCGTTTCTTTTCTAATAGTTCACCATCTAATGGCTCAAGTTTATACTTCCCCAAACAGTATCACTCCATGGGAGGATAGGATGGATAGCTGTGTGCAACGACTCCACTCTCCTTTGTGTCATTTTCTATTTGATAATTCACGTTTCATCATCTCTAGATCTGAGATAGTTTGCATCCACTGTGCATGTGCTGTGGTAAAAAGGTATTCAGTTAACCGTTTTCAATCTCAAAGTCCAGCTGTCCATGCTGCCTTAGCCCTTCCAAACTACAGAATGACCCTGAAGATTTTTGCTTTATAAAACAGCATTCTATTGGCTGTTCTTGGTTTGTTGGAATAATTAATTGAGGTGACATATACAAATCTCTTAATGTAGTCCATGGCAAATGATTAATACCAATGACCATTATAATTTTTCCATAATATATGCCACAAAAAATAATGGAAATAGAAAAGGAAATTAAGAAAAGAGAAACAAAACCTAATGATCTCTTTTTATCACTGAGATCTGTATTTGGACACTAGTTATATTTATTTTATTTTTAAATTTAACATACAGAGAACTCAATGTTTATATCTATTTATTGTATATTTTTAGTTTGACACTATGTTTAAGCCAATTATCTCCTATCATAATTGGGATTGATGGTTTTCTTTTTCAGGTACAAAATACAACAAATGAAAAATGAAGTGGCAAATACTATAACTAATTTGAGGAAGATAATGTTGGGGATATGCTCATGTTCTAGGATGCAGGGTGATGTTCCTTTCATTGCATTGATTTTTAATCTTAATCATATTCTCTGCCCAAGAGTATGGCCTAGTTCCTGGAATACTTTCAAATGATTCCAGTGACAATAATGGGAAGTTGGGTCAAGCACCACTACATAGTTAGATAATAAAACTCCAATTGAATATGTCATATACCACTAAAGTTTTCACACAACTATTCCATGGAAATCCAGGCATAGGTACCTGCAGATTCCAACTGTAAGGTGGCAACTTTTCCTCTACTCTTTTAAGTTCAAACTCTTGGGGAGCCTTGAGTTAATTTTCTGATTGTCAGGAGAAAGGATAAATGTTTGTGAGCATATGGGAGTATGCTGTGGTAAGTAACTGGCTGAATTGAAATAAAGATACAAATGTCATTTTAAGAAAATACATTTTTCTCTCTGAGGCTCTGTGTGAAAGCTTGTAAGGGGGATCAGACCTTTGGATACTAATGAGAATAGGCAGTTTGTCTTCAGGCAGTGAGTTAACAGGAAAATCCTAGGAAGAGGGTTAATGGTAGGCGTTCTTTTGAGGACATTCTGTCATAGTCAGATAAGCATGTTCACATATGATTTGCTTTTCATATGTAGTGCCAATGTTTTCATATAAAAATAGTCTTTATGTCAAATATAATCTCTTTGACTCTGAAAACCAGAGATACTATAAAAGGAACCAGAGCTGCTTCATGAAAGTATTAGTGTGGGAGAGCTGAGTGATAGCTATGTGCTAATTTTGATACCAGAACAATGCTGTTATGTCATTTATTTTTTTATTTAAAGAGAGCTAGGGAGCAGGAAGTGTGTGTGTGGGGGGTGGGGTGGTGGAAGCACGCACACACCTAGGTACATGTGAATGCTCGTTCCCATGGAGGTCAAAGGTGTCAGTTCTAAACACCTTTGTTCCTGAAGCTCTTTAGCTTTCTGTACATGTCATTAAGGCTTCTAAAAATAGTTTCATTTGTTATTTGACATCAATGATATCCTCATGCACCAGCAAGCATGAACATTTGTCAGCAACTGTGGTGAGATTTGGCAGTAGGTCGGCTGAGTTGTGGTAACCTGCTCCAGAAATACTACACTGCTTGCCATGTCTACTTTATATGCAGTTCTCTCTTTAATGAGTGACAGGCCTTATTCAATTAGATGACCAATTCTTTTTAGGAAGATAAATTTTCCACATGACTCATTAAGTTTTGATTTATTGCATCTTCTGTAATTTTTATGCTCTCTATATATGAGGAATGTAATTTAAATATATGCACCTTTTTAGTTTAATAAGTCAATACTATCTCTCAAAAATAATCTTAAGATGTATAATAATATTTTGTAGCAGCAATACAGACAATAATATTGAAGACTTACCATTTATCATCAATAGGGAGGTAGAAAGGGTACATGGTTGGTAATTAAATTTATATGGAAATGAAGAGAAATTCTGTCCTTGTGTTAAGCAATCTTAAGAACATAAGCCCTCGCTGGGCAGTGGTGGCACACGCCTTTAATCCCAGCACTTGGGAGGCAGAGGCAGGCGAATTTCTAAATTCGAGGCCAACCTGGTCTACAGAGTGTTTGGACAGCCAGGGCTACACAGAGAAACCCTG
>NW_022196909.1:21853946-21857257 GCF_008632895.1 Mastomys coucha
AAGAACATAAGCCATAAAGGAGACAAAGCTGCAATTCAGGATATGTCATTCTATTAACATATATTATTATACAGCAGTTATTTGTTTCTTTGTTCTGTGGCTGGCAGGCATGTACTTAGGAGAACAAGAGCCAGAGTTTTTGTAGGAGGTTTTTAGATATTGCCAAGTCAAAAATAGATGGCATGCAAGAAATCTGGCATTGTGAGTACTAGAATTTCTCCTGAAAAATTTTTAAGTACAGATACTGGTTTGGTTAACGAATGAGTGGATGATGTGACCTTATGAGGTGCAGACCGAAAACTACTCATGTAGATAAAACAAATGACAGCTTTGAAGTTAGCAACTTCTTATCTTATATTTTGTAAAAGAAATGGGTAAAAATAAAACTTTTATATGGTATTATAAAATTCCACCATAACTTTACTCTAAAAATTATCTAGAAATAAAAAATTATATTCTATGTGTTGACTGTTGTTCAAATAAAGAGTAAATTAATGATAATCTTTGGTTAAGCTAAATTATATTAAGGTAACTATTATAGATATTATCATTAATATATATTATATATTATATTTGATATATGTAACTTTATATGATACATTATAATCAACATTTACCTATATACACTTTCCATTTCATAAGATGAGTTCATACCTACAGCTTTATATGGTACACCTTTAATAGTAGTTATTATTTATATCATAAATATTTATGAGAACTTATTTTTACCATGTTAAGATATTCACTAGAGCAGGGTTGCTGGTACCCATATCCACAAAATGTACAGCAATGGTAGCATGTATTACAATGTCAAGTTATAGGAGTCATTTGTATAAAAATCTGAGACTGTCCTTGGTTGGTTTCATCTAATGTTTTGAGTGACTCTGTGTAAAAATATATGTATATCTTTTAATTATGAGTCATGCTCTACACTACTATGAGGCTTGGATAATGTTTAAACTTAGATATCTTTTTGAAAGTTTTAAAAGATATTTGGAGCATCCTCATAGAAGCAAAGGGGAGAAGGAGAGAGCAGATGTGGGATGGGGGTTTGTGTAGGGGTAACCAGGTAGGGAATATCATTTGAAAGGGAAATTAATGGAATGATTAATTAAAATAGATGCTTTTTTATTAATCTAGAAGAAGATATGAGCTTAGAAAAATTCTAGAAGTTCTGTTTGAAAATAAGTATTAAATTTGTAACAAATACTTTTTAAAAACTGTGACCTATTTTAATCAGAATCGTTACTAATATCATTAAAAAATAAGAAACTAAGAAGGGGCAAATGAAAGAATCTGTCATTATTATGTTTCCAGAACAGGGAAGATAAATTAAACTTATACATTGCAGAAGAATAATTATTTGCAGTGAGTGACTTTTTAAACTGAGATTTGACGAGTTGGAGGAATTGTGTACAACCATTAACCAGTCCCTAGTTACCTGAAGCAAATCTGACATGTAGTTTTATTCAACCAGGGATTTCCTACTATCTCTTCATGTTAGTCCACCAGGTAATATCAAATGCTAGACTTACTCTATGGAACTATTTTATTTTTATGTAAACTGTATAAAGAAAGTTTGCATTTCCTTCATACCAAACATGCAATATTACTAAAGCAAGGCTGTTGCTCAATATCTCTTACTGTGCTGTCTTCCTTAAATAGTCATAAGAGAAACACATGAAAACTGTAATCCATCAGACAATATGTGCTGGATTCTATGGTATGTCATAATGCTTTGTACACAAATAACATTCATGCTTACCCCCTTCAATTACTTCATTTTGTTTTTTGTTATTGCTTGAAGAGATCAATTTACACAGTGTTACACAGCAGGGAGATGGTAGAGCTACATTTGAGCATGTTTCATAGAATTGGAAGCCCATATTTCATAATCATAATAATTCCTGCTGCCAGTTTTTGAGATGTATCTGTAATGCTTGTTGTTAACCAAGTTCACACAGACCTGGATAAATGTGTTTAAAAAATACACAATCACATTTATTGAATATTGTGATTTATGGAATACTTACTGAATATTTACAGAATGTTCAATATCTACCAAACCTCATGGGGAAACCCTTTCTATTCTCAAAGGCACATATTAGTTTTGTGGGAAACTGATTAATGGTTCAAAAAGCTACTGAATATATCTATAGAACAGGTTATAGTAATAAGACTTATCCATGCTTCAATGACACAGCAAGAAATAGCATTCAGGAATGAGGGTGCAATGCTTTACATTTTTTATTGTTGTTTATTTTAGTTCTAATGTAATTGTTTGGGAAAGTAATCAATTGATTATGAGATAAATGTTATTGCTAAAAAGGTTTAGGTATAGCTTTGGGATTACTTTGCAGATGTTGGTATGCTTCGTATGCTTTTCTCATAGTGTTCTACTGGCTGTTTAATTTATTGTTGCATTTTTAAATTTAATTTTCATGTTTTTTCTATATTCAGTGCAGCTAATTATTTATAAATATTTTCTTAAAGAAGTGACAATGAATTACATGTTGTCTCGCCTTCATGTGCTATTTCAAGGGAGAAGAACAAGGCATAAGAGCCTCGACTTGGAAGGAAACCACTAAAACCCTGTTTTAGTTAATAATAATAACTAGTAATATTTTATTCTGATATAAAATAATTATATCATTTTCTATAAGTACCATACTTGATATTACTAAAAATTAAGAACTTTAAAAAATTATGTATAATCAAAAGGTCAGTAATTCAATACTTCAATAATTAACTAAGAATTACTTCACATCATGAGATATACAGTGTTATAATTATACATTTTCTCATAAATTTTGTATTTTCCCTGATAGTAAATTCATACGTGGAATTTAAATAAGGTCCATTGGTTATGGGTTGCTATTGCTACCCTCTTGTTATTGTTATTTATCTAATCTTAAGCACATACATTTTGTTGTTGTTGTTATTGCTGTTGTATTTTTGAGTCAGTAGTTGGATATTAAGGGCACAAATACCAGCACTATCATGTGTGATAATGACAATAAACTCATTGTTAGTGTTGTCTGTTAGAAGACAGTCTTGTCTATTAGACTTAGTTCTTTTTTGAGGCATTATGACTATAATTTGAAATTATTTCCATATGCCCCCATAGTGGGAAAAATGTTAAACATTTAATGCAAACTGAAAAAAAAACTTACATTGTTAGGCAGACTAGAATTGTTTGTTTGAAACACAGCAAAATTGAATATTTTAAACAAGATAGGAAATTATAAAGCTATTATTTACTTTTTTGTTTGTTTGTTTGTTTTTTGGTTTTTTGTTTTTTTTGTTTTTTT
>NW_022196909.1:21857352-21899436 GCF_008632895.1 Mastomys coucha
AGGCTGGCCTTGAACTCAGAAATCTGCCTGCCTCTGCCTCCCAAGTACTGGGATTAAAGGTATGCACCTCCACTGCCTGGCTATTATTTACTTCTTGATTCTAAACTTTTTGCTGTACTCCTTTTATAACTTTTCTTAAATTTATTGACAATTTCATAGATCTAAAAATAGATAATGATAATTCTTGCTTCCGCCCTTGCTTCTCTCCCTCTCATCCCAGTGAACCCATCTCTTCTGTACAAGACCCATTCACTATGTTTAGCTTTATTTCATCTAGTTTTTGTTTATTTTATTTTATCTATAATTTATTAATAATAGATTAGTCCTGTACAAATCCAGTGCAATCAAATGCAGTTTCTGTAGGACATGTTTGCCATGGCCATGTCATGCCTAAAAAATGGTGTCTGCAACCCTTCTTCCTATCTTCTGCCTCCTACCTTTTTTCTGTACCTTATTCTTTTTCTAAGGTAAAAAGCCACTTTATTTTTATTTAACAACTTTAATAGAGTTTGATATGTCCTTTATACAAAATTACAAATGGGCAAATGTCACTGTGGGGGAAAATGAACTTCATCTATCATTATGAAAAGAAGCCACAAAGCTAATGACTACTTTCTAGATATGGCACTTCAGCATCCTTTCTTGTGTCACATTTAAAAATTAAGAATACAAATTGAGTAAGCTTTGTGGTAAAGGTGAAGAAACAAAAGGACAAGGTCGGCAGAAAAAAAGTGTGATATTTTTTGCTGAATAGTAACAGTTCGTTTCTTGACATTGTAATTGGTTATCTCTTGTGCTTTCTACTGTACAAGGTAATATGGATTGTTAGTATGTAGAATATAGCAACATGGTAGAAAAACAATTAAAACAGTCTTATAGTATTGGCTGCAGACTTCTGTTAATTAAAATTTTATTAAATAAAAATGTTCATACATACTGGCATTGAAGTTTTAATGTTGGTTATATGTAAGTTGCTAATGTTAAATTTAGATTAATTTACCAATGATGTTTACTTTTATTACTGGAGAACAACTAGTGCAATATCTCCTTGTTTCCCGGAAGACTCCTCTTTCTGTAAACAATACTACATTGATTATCTCAGCTGTATATGATTGTTTTATATTCTTTCCTTACTCAGTTTCAGAATTTAGTATTTCATTGTAAAACTTCCTCACTTTTTTACCACTGTCATTAACATAGGATAATACTGTCCAAAATTGACATAGACATAATCATAATATTTTTCTTTTTAAAATTTATTTCATCTTTTAAGATAATGATATAATTACATTTTTTAGTTTCCATTCTTCCTGTAAACCGTCCCATATGCTATCTTTTGTATTTTTTTTAAATCCATACTCTCTTAGTCCATTAAATATTCTTAGATATATAAATGTATATATATATATATTTTCTCAAAAAATAAAATACAACCTATAGAGTCTGTAAAATTTTACTTGTTTACATATATTTTAAGGTTGACTATTTGGTATTAGGTAACCATTTAGTGAAGAACAATAATTATTTAAAGCATTTTTACAGACAAATATTAAATTATAATGTACAACCAAATGGTTCCTTAATTTGTATCAAAGCCAAACCATTTTGAAAGAGGAATAACTACTTAAGTTATGCTGTCATCCTATCTCAAATATGCTTAAGGAAGCACAGCAACTGCCCTGAGAAGTGGGAAATGAGTTAGGTAGCAGACCATTTTCTGATTTAGATGTGGTACCATTTAGTTCTGTGTTTACATATTGGAAGGCAGACAAAGGAGCCATGATCCTCTGCTCACAGCGCTTAAGTCTCATGAAGGACGCTGACAAAAGCACAGTCTTGTTCATTAAGTGTGATGAGCCGCCATGTAAAGGCAGAGTAGTTCCAGGTAGCACATTACAAAGACTTCCTGGAGCTAGGGGTTCAAGCCTGAGGAAACAGAGGATTGGACTGTGAAGAGGGAGGGAACATGTTGTGGGGACAACAGGTGCAAAGGTTCAAGGTAACATGGATTGGCTACTTTGTGACTGAGTTGTACAGATGAAATGATCAGGGACAGTGACACATTGAAAGGGATTATTGGAAAGAGATTAGACTGCATAGGCCTTTCTTCATACATCACACTGTGAAATCATTTGAACTTACCCATACTGTGGTACCCTTGGAAACTTTTTAAATTGGTTCAGGCCAGAAAATGGATTCCAACTGAAACAAGAAATAGAGACCTATCCTTTTCAAGTCATCATAGTTTAGAGCAATGTTAGCATAAGTCACTTCTCAACCATTCTTATCTAATGCTCCTAATTGACTGTCTTTTTTTTTTAAAAAAATATTTCTTGACTTTTAAATGGACTTATAATTGTGTGTGCTGACAGTGTAAAGCATACTGCTATGAAATTAATATGTATTGTGCGGTGGATGAACTTAGCTTACTAACATATGTTAGTAATAAGAAAGTCATCTTTATGATAACCTAAGACTCATTCAACATTTTCCTATGATACAATGCATTATAATAATTTTAACTTATCCTGGCCTTTACAAGCTCTCTACAATTTTTTTCCTGTGATTAAATATTCTTTACTTATCACTCTGCCCACAAGTCACACTACCATTCTACACATTATATCTATTGGATAAGGATTTTTTTTTTTTACTCCATATTGCAGTGAGATCTTATTTGTCTTTTGGTGTCTGACTTATTTCATATACTATATCATTTGGATTTATCCATGTTGATATCATGAAGGTTTCTTTACCTAGACTGCTCCAAGCACATATTGAAAAATTTTCTTCTCTTGCAGATATGGTGGGAGAAAATAAATCCTATCTCCCCATTTTGCAAAATTAGTGGAAAGATGATTTCTATCTCTTTGGACTAGCACAGTATGAGGTGCAACGTTATAAGATCAAGGTGAAACATGCAAAAATTTTAAGTATTGTGAAGAATGTTATTCTCTTAGAGTTATGTCGAGCCTGTTGGTCGAACTGATTTATGTGATCCATTTCATCAGAGGAAAGCAATTTATGAAACGTCAGTGTAATAGAAATTATATTTCTGTGATTATGTGTTGAACACTAAGACTTTAATCCTAGTGGGAAATATACATATAAAGAAAAGTGTCTATTGAGAGTGAGCCTGTAGGCATTTCATTTGAGATGTTTTATACAGAAAGACATTTCCAGTAGATGTAGACCTCCCTCCCTGGGATTTTGTGTTTCATAATAACATCTGAGACCAGCACAATGCCATCCCTTGTTAGCATGGCTGCAGCACAGGACAGATGAGTCCAGAGAACGAGGTAAGTTTCCCTAAGGGAGTAGTTAGAAAATTAATTAAACTGAGGGAGACACTGGGATATTTAGAGAACAAATTAGAATCAGGATAAAACAAACAAGAACAAAAATGAGCAATTTGGGCAAGGGCAAACGTAGTTTATTGCATAGTCTTTCTTACACAAGTCTAAAAAGTAAATTGGATAATTAGTTTGCAAAAAACCTTTTTCCAGCAGTCTACATTTGCATTTTATATTATATATTACAAATGTACATAAGACATACAAATATATAAATGCATATATGTATGTAAAATATATAAATACATGCAAATATATATATTCTATAATATAAACATTTTTCCAACATTGTAAAGGATTCCTATAGTTCATATGCTCTGTGCCAAACATAAGTTTCAGAAGTTGTCCCACTGAAAATTCATCTTGACCAGTTTTTATGTTTCCACCAAAACAGAGTCTTTGAGGGACTTGATCTGGAAGAAGGGAGAGCCTACTCTAAAATATCTCCAAAATCCTAGAAATTAGTAATCTAAAAATTCTCAATTTTAAGTACAAGTGTATAATAGCTTCTTAGACAAGCAGTTTTAATCGGTTTTCTGATGTGAAGCTTAGAGTCGATGTAACAGTTGGTAGTCATGTATTAGTCTAACTTTCTCGGTTTGCTGAAAGGTAGCCTTTTGTTTTAGCTGATATAACAAATTTCACCTCTAGCTTTCCTCAGGAAAATGAATGTTCATATATGCAGAAGCATTTTAGTGTGTATGCTTTTAATTTTAAAGAACAGTACTCTGAAATACTGTAAGTATCTATGTGCTAAAATATCTAATATCTCATCCAAAAGTGTGGGACCTACAGAGCTGGCCTAGAGGCAGAAAAGCAAACACATTTGTGGTCCTTAGCATCATGGTAGCAGTTAGCATGCTTTGTGCCTTCGAATTAATAAATGTTGAAGCCCTGTGATGCATTTTCCTTCAAAATAAAAATATTTGGGGATGAAAGGGATTTAGATGCTGAGGTTAAGAACACTTTTGAGATTCGATCGACCAATCTTTACTATTCAACATATGAATGTGGGAGATAGAATAGTTCAGTGAAGCTCAGTTCATTGAAGGACATATGATAACATATATATATATATATATATATATATATATATATATATATTCCAATGTTGAAAATCAAGTTTAATTTAAATACTAAGGCAAACTTTTTTTAAATTTATTTATTTTTATTCTTTAATCCTTTTGTTTTACAGTCCAGATTTCATTCCCCTCCCCATCTGCACCCTAACATTCCATCTTATAACTCCTCCCCAGCTTGTCTCCAAGAGGATGTCCCCCACTCTCGACCCCCACCTCACCATACCTCCCCACTCCCTGGGGCCTCAGGTCTTTCAAGGGTTAGGTGCATCTTCTCTCACTGAGGCTAGGTCAGTCAGTCCTTTACTGTGTATGTGTCGGTGGGCCTCATATCAGCTGGTATATGCTGTCTAGTTGGTGGCTCATTGTCTGAGAGATATCGGGGGTCCAGGTCAGTTGAAACTGCTGGTCTTCCCATGGGGCTGCCCTCCTCCTCAGTTTCTTCCAACTTTTCCCGAATTCAAACTCAGGGTCCCCTGGGTTCTGTACATTCATTGGGTGCTAGTATCTGCATCCGACTCTTTCATCTATGCTTGTTGGGCCTCTCAGAGGGCAGCCATGCTAGGCTTCTGTCTACAAGTACACCAGAGCATGAGTAAAAGTGTCAAGGCCCTGGGCCTCCTCTTGAACTGCATCCCAATTTGGGCCTGTCACTAGACCTCCATTCCCTCAGGCTCGTCTCCATTTTTGTCACTGCAAATCCTTCAAACAGGAACAATTCTGGGTCAGAGCTTTTGATTTTGGAATGACAACCTCATCCCTCCACTTGATGTATTGTTTCTCTACTGGAGGTGAACTTTACAACTCCCCCTTCTTCTGTAGAGCATTTCATCCAAGGTCCTTCCCTTTGAGTCCTGAGAGTCTCTCACCTCCCAGGTCTCCAGTACATTCTAGAGGGTGCCCCATCTCCTACCTCCTGACGTTGTTTCCTTTCTTTCTATTGCTTCTCTGGGCTTCAGTGCTGTTACCCCCAATACCTGATCATGTTCCCCCGTTCCCCTCTCTGTCCTCTTTTCCACCCAAGTCCCTTCCTCCCTCTGCCCTAACCCATGACTGTTTCTTCTCTCTCCCAAGTGGGATTGAGGCATCCTCATTTGGGTCCTTTGGCTTCTTAACCTTGAGTTGTTGTGTTTGTATTCTGTACAAAATGTCCAATAACCACTTATTATTGAATCCATAACATGCATGTCCTTTATATACATTTGGTATTCCAAGTACTCACTGAGTATTATATGATTTTAATTTTCAAGATGTGACAAAATTTTGCCTATTTTCATAATATCAAGATGAAGGCAATAGAATCACTGTCCTGTGCCACTTTTTGGTCACCTGACTTCTGAGGCAATAAAGAACTTTTCAAAGCACCCACCATGCCTAGTCAATGAATCCTGTCTTCCTACTGTCTATTAAAAAATGGGACATAATTCTAGAGAGCATTAAAAGAAATTATATTCTCCATGGGTTTTTATTAAAGACTGTTAATATAGATTTTTTTAAAAAAAAAAACTATGGATTTCTAGAAATAGAAAACAATAGTGCTTTATTATATAGCTAGGCTGGCCTCAAAATCAAGACCCTTCTTTCGTGGCTACCAAAAGAACATGAATATAACACCATGCTGTTTTATCTTGTATTCTTTAGAAGTATCTCTTTAATTTCCCTATGAGTTATAAGTGTTAATTTATTCTTGTCACTAAAAATAAGTGCACTCTCTGATTATGACAGTACATGCATGTGTTTCTATATAACCTACATCAGTATATTGTGGAGTTCATAGGATGTTCATGTATTGTCTGTGGTGTAACTCTATAATGTATTTTTCTCTCTGAATCATAACTTATGATAAAGATTATTATTCATTGAGGGCCTTACCTTTTTAAACATACTTTATGTAGTTGGAGGCAGGCATAAATTATTAAGATCACACTATTAGTACCTGAAAGACTTGCTGATTCTCATCTACTGCTTCCACTTGGAAAATACTCCAAGGTGAAAACCAAACCTCTGTTGCTTGTTTAATTGTGCTTAAGGATAGCTATGAAAATGTGTCTCGGAGTCAGGGCACTATGCTTGATAAGGATACAACATAATTTAACAGTTCATAAAACAATAAAATTTAATCCTGGGCTAGGAGATTTATTTAATTCCACTCAGCAAAAATAGAGTATGTGATATAGGAACAAGTTAAATGATTTCAGGGATAATAGATTTTATTACACAATAAAGTGGGAAATTAGTCATTTTTTAAGGCTATTTCTTCTTAATTCATTCTTTCAAAATGATTGTCTCACATCCAAAAGCCTTTGGACACAAAATAAACTCGAGAAACAAAGTTCTTATTTGGTTAGTTTCCAAACTATAAATTTATATGACTAAAAGCTCATGCAAATTATGACTGAAACATTATACTATATATTTACTTTGTATTTTGAGAAAATTGACCTTTATGACAAGACAGGTTGCTATGATTTCAATTTTCATATCAGGTAGTAAATTAAATACATCTTAGACATTTTTATCTTATTTATGTTTTCTTTATTTTTAAATAACTTTTAAATTTTATAAACTGTATTATAAAAACTTGCAAATAAGTAAAACATCACACATTCAAATTACCCAGAATGAAAGTCTATACAAGTCAATGAGCATCCTTTTATTCTATTCTAAAACATTAATTTTATTTTCTCATTGAAATAATTATTCACTGGGTAGTGGTTGTGCACGCCTTTAATCCCAGCACTTGGGAGGCAGAGACAGGCAGATTTCTGAGTTTGAGGCCAGCCTGGTCTACAGAGTGAGTTCCAGGACAGCACAGGCTATACAGAGAAACCCTATCTGTAAAAAACAAAAAACAAATAAACAAACAAACAAATAAATAAATAAATAAATTTTTTTCTTTCATATAATATATCACAATGACATTTTTCACTCCTCCTAGGTCCCTGCCAACCTGCCAACCTCCTCTCTCCCCAAGACACATTCCCCCTCCATATTTTCTTCAGAGAAGAGCAGGTTTCCAAGAGAGACACAAATAAGACAAAACAAGATATAAGACAAGAGAAGACTCTCTTATACAGTATGTACAGAGAACACAATAGGAGAAGCATCTCCAAAGATACCAAAAGGTTCAAGGATATTTCTGCTCCCACTTTGAGTAGACTTATAAAAACACCAAACTAACAACCATAACATATATGCAGAGGAACTGGTGTAAGGCCATATATGCCCTATATTTGCAGCTTTAATATCAGTAAGCCTATGTGAACCCTGCTCAGTTGATACAGTGGGCCATATTCTCCTGGTTTCTTTCATCCCCTCTGACTCCTATAATCCTTCCTCCCCATCTTCAAAGGGGTCTGTAATCATCCGGGAGGGGCCTGGTAGAGACTTTCAGTTTAGACACTCTGTGTAATGTCTGTCTGTAAGTCTCTGCATGATGTCTGTCTGTGGGTCTTTGCATCAGCTCCCCTCTGATGACAGAGGAAGAGTCTCTGATGAGGACTAGACAAGGCAACAATCTATGAGTATGGTAGAATGTCATTAGGAATCATTTAATTGATTTTAAATTTCTATACAAATAAAATATGTTTTATGACTGGATACTATGAGATGTCACATTATAATTTATACAATCAGTATTGAATATATTTTATGCCATTATCTACCATCAAAAACAACAAATATATGGCAGAATTAGAAAATCTTAACTTTTTAACTTGTTTTGTAGCCTATTTCCTGCATGTAGTCTTTCTTTTTTCTTGATACTTAGCCTCTCTTGTTCCCTTTTTTTCCTGTTATATTGTAGCCACATTTGCTTATGTGTATACATATATTATACACTATATTCTGTAGCTGAAAGAAGAAATTATTTGGTGTTGTTATTCTGAGATTTTTGTGACTTCACTTAGTATTATACATTCTAAGTTTATCCATTTTCTTCAGTTTTTAGAAGTGAATCTATTGTATGTTATATGTATGTATATGAACATCTAAATATTATCTGTTAATTTTTGGACAATTATATTGATTCAAAACTTTTCCTATTGTGATAAAAGGAACAATAAACAAATATTTCTATTTTATAGAAATATATATATATATTCAGGAATGAAATAACTATATCATATAATTGTTGTTTTTAATGTTGTAAAAATATATCCAAGCTGATTTTCACAATGGCTGTACTAATTCGCACTCATATCAACAAAGAGTATGGGTTCTTTCTCTCCACATACTCTCCAAAGTTATTGTTGGGTTTGTCGATGATAGCCATTCTGACTAGAAAATGGTATTATCTCAAAGTAGTTTTAGTTTGCATTTCCTCATAAATAGGGAAATTGAACACTTTTGCAATAGACCTTGGCCATTTCTACTTTCAATTTTTATTTGTTTGGTTTAATTGCCCATTTGTTGATTGCCAGTTTCATTATCTTAGTATGAATATTTTTAAGCTTTGGAGACTAGCCCATTGTCTGAGGTATAACTAGAAAATATTTTCTTTCCTGCTCTTAAGTCTGCTGCTTGTTTCTTTTGCTGTGTAGGTACTTCATTTTCATGGAGTTTCATCTAATGATACATGTGGTTAGTTCAAATGCTGCTTTTCTTGTTTAAAACAATTCTTGCCAACCCAAGCTTCTTGAAGGGCATCTTTTTTGCTTTTCTTCTAACAGGTTCAATGTTTCTGAAACTATTTTTAACATCTGAATTATAATTATACCATTTTCTTCTTTCTCTTATTTCCCTTTAACTCCTTGCATGAACATCCCTTGTCCTCTCTCAAATCCATGGTTGCTATTTATTTAGTTGTTAAGCAAACATACACACACACACAAACACATACACACACATTTATGTGATGAAAGATACATGAGATGAAATATATGAATATAATTATATTTTTTATAGGTAGTCTATCAATTTCCCTGTGAGGTTATTAACTATGATAAACTCTGTATTGGCTTGTACCTTGACAGAATTTGCCATTTTCCCCAATAAATGGTGTATGACACGCAGGAGATTTCATTTATGTACATCAAATAGTATAAACATATCTTTGTCTTTTTAATTGGCAGCTATATACCTCTTTCACTTGAAGCTTTAGTTGAAGAGCTAATGTTTTTATATTTAACATTTATGTTTTACTAACTTTTCTATTATTTGAAGAATAATTAATAATTTGAATATGCTATTAATGCAAATATCTATTAAAAATTCTGAAATTTAACACAAAATTATTTTTTTCTTGGCAGTGAAAAAAATGTTTTAATTTTAAAAGCCATACTATATGAAGCATAAATTATCTTTATTTGCACAGCAGATCAATAGGAATTTTGTGTGGATTTTTGGGCAGTGGTTTTAGTTATTTCTCTGGCTGGGCATTGATAAAGGCAAAAAAGAAAAAAACTGTTTCATTTATGGCTGTCACACTCCAGCAATTCCATCTTTTATTTTTAGTTTATTCAAGCAGCAACTGTTTGTGCAATAGGTTCTCTGGGGGAAAATGCCACAAGCCTACTATGTGTTTAAAGTATAGTCCTTTTAATTCCTTAAAAGTTTATGGCATGAGACTTGTCTGCTTCTGTTCTTTTTGATTCTGAACCTTTATACCATTTCCCAAAATTTTTTTCAGGTTATAAGGTCTGCTGAACTCCATAGCATTAAATTCATCTCTTTTTCAATTTTATTCTCTGATAACATACACATTATTTTCAAACTCAATGGAAAAACGTTCCTGACTGAAATATCTCACTGTCATAGTTACAATAAAACCAAATGTACAAATTGCCCTACAATACCCCTGTTCAAAAACTAGGTTTCCCTAACCTACCTGAGAATGAGTGTAATGGGCTTGAGCTCTTACTTGCTGCTGACCTACATATTCAGTGATAAGAAGCATTTCCCTTTCTTGTTTTCATGAAAGACTTCTACTGTAAAGTTTTGTCAATATGCATATGACTCAAACAACAGGGCTTGAAGTTTGATCAAATTCAGGATACTAAATTGTATATTTTTATTGCATTAACAATTACTGAAAAAGTGTGTTTGTTGGGTAGTCAGTCTTAGATTCCTATGCATTTAACCTAGAAGTACTCTAAAGAGATCATCAAAGTATAATGTTACCAGTATATTTTATATCATTCTTAGATCATGTAATTATTCTGGGGAGAAGCTTCTTTTCATGTAAATCCTTAGATATAAATATCTAGCTTTTCCTCCACATCCTTTGGAATGAGACTGAGTAGCCTCAGCAGCAGCTGGAAATCCCAGAGCTGTCTACTAGGGCTGCTGTTTCTGGACAAATCATGCTGGGTATTCCTTGGAGATGTAGATGTACAAATGAAATAATGTTTCAAAGAACATCAAGGCTAGACTCCAGAGGAGCGGGATATGACAAATGGACAATGTACTGATCTAGGGCCTGGCAGAAAATCACAGGGACTCTCCCCATTGCTTTGATTCAGTGACAATGTGGTACGGACATTAGAGTAGCTGAATTTGTTTTTAACAACTCAGTGATCCCCTTGACACCCGAGCACTGAGCTCGTGTAATTGTCCTAATTCACTCAGCCTTGAAAATAGCTTGGTATCTGAAGTTTCCAGAAATGAAAAATTGATTTTATTTATTCCCTCTCTATTATTGGTTAGTCTCAGATCACACAACACAAACTAACTGGCAGACTGAATGTGCCATAAAAGTTTATGTTGCTAAGAAAATACACATTTCTTCTCCAAATTTCCCTTCCTATAAGAATGTTAACATCTTATTATCAAATTAAACTTATTCAACCAATTAAAATCTTCTTTGAAGGAATTCTTGATATCTACTTCTATAAATGTTACATGGCAAAACTTTACCTTAGGAGGCCCTTCGTATCTCTTCACACCAGGTGTGAGTCACAACACACCAAATTGTGGCTATCACCAAAGTCAAGCATTGGGAGCCATGAGTTGTATCAGAGTTACTTATAAGTAGGTGGGAAAGAGGTTGCATATTGTAGCAGAAAGGAATCAAGGGCAGATAGATGCATTACCACAGCCCCACACAGCACAAGTGAAAATATGCAGTTTCTAGGAATATGGAGAGCACTCATAACCTGTAGGTAGCTCAACAGTTGTTGAAGGTCACTTCCAAGGGACTCAATTGGTCTAACCTGTTCCAGGCAGCAGAGACTTCCTGGAGATTTTTGGGGGTATTTCTATCCATGCTTGAGGCTGTTCCCTGCAGGATGGAATATTGTAATCTCCAAAGAAATGGCTACTTTGCAACTGCATGGAATTCAGGGAATTTATCTCCTTTCTGTTGCTTGTTTTTAATCACACAAGGTTTTTGAAATATAGGTGAATATAAATATGGATAAATCTGTACAAAATAGAACATTATTATCTTCTTCATATAAACTTGATTAAAACTTAATTTTTTTTCTAAGAGCTAATTCATGTATCTATCACCGAAACAATTATTCAGGACCCCCCTTTTTTTTTTTAAACTAGTAATGTTTTACTAGAAAGCCAAGACTCTGTTTTTTTTTCTTTCATCAGACTCTGTAAATTAAAAAGCCACATACTTTGCTATCAGAATTTCAATAGAGCCAGAGATTGCACACTTGACAAGTTTAAACCTAAAAGTAACTTACAACTAGTTGTCTGGTTTGATATACAGAAAACCATTTGTCTTGAAGCAACATTTAGAAAAGCTCACAAATTATAGTTCTCATACCTGGTTTTGCCAAGGCCACTGTCATCTGCTCTCCTTTATTCACCACTACACACCATGTCCTTCTAGCCGTTATCAGTTTATATGTCAATGAATAATAGGATTTCTTTCTCCTGAGTATCATTTGCCTCTGAGTCTCAGTTCTGGACCAGCTCATGGTTTCAGAGTTTCTACCTCAGGACTATGGACCTAATACACTTGCTGGCTACCTTTCCTTGAAAAGTTTGATGAAACATTAAATGTGACACTGTTATCCCTGCAACACCCTGTCTAGAAATGCAGATAAAACAATGGGTCTCATGTAAACATTCCTAAAGTAGAGGAGAATGTAACCGCACTGGGCCTATGTGTGCTCACAGCAGAGAAGTTTTAAGAAATGAGGAGATGAAGAGCCACAGAGAAAACTAACACCTCTAATCTCATGTATCTACCTTATGCAACTGCAGTGACTGTGACAGTTGACTGACTCTATCTCCAAACCCGGGCGTTAATGAAACTTCTTCACTGTGCATCATTGCTTCCTTCAGGAGCACTCCATGAACAGTTCACACTGAAGCCTACTTTCAAACTTCTCTAGAATTAAACACTTCTTTTCCTGGAACTAATTTAGAGTTTCTGAAGTTATCTCAGCTTTTGATTTTGCATTTTAGTTGTTTTTTTTTCTCCATGTTTGAAAACATAGGTGTCAATGAGACTGTTTTTGCCTTTTATGTATCATTCAAACTTCATTAAGGTTTCTGGTGTATGCTTGTTATCGAATCCTTTACCCCCTTTTCCATTTAGTATTCAGAATACTAAATTTCACCGAATAATGAATATTTTCTAAGCAATGAGCTTCATGAGGACATGTGTTATGTCTGTTCTAGTTATGCCTGTGTCTTCTGCATTAGCACAATATCTAGTATAGAACAGCTGGGTACTGAATGCCTGTGCACTATTTGTCTTTGTATTCATTTCTGTTTTGAATTTAAATGCTATTGTGAGTATAATAATGGAATATTATCTAGATAAAAATGCTTACAGAGTTAGACACATTGTATAGAGCCTTTAGAGCTGACACATTTCTATGAAGAATGGTGAACGAATTAATTATTTCAAATTGCAGTTTCATTTACATACTGCTTTTAAGTTTCTATTTACAAAAGGTTTCTGGTTTAATATATTATTTTTCTCATTTAATATTAATCGTCTTACATAAACAGTACATGTTCCTAAAAGAGGTCATTTGATAGTCATTGTCTTCTGACAATCGACCTATGTTCTCCCTCTCTATGGAGCAGAAATTAATCTCATACTCTATGTTTGTTCAACTGCATCCTATTTGAAATAGGATTAATAAGGATGCATTCTACTATGTAACCCTTTATTTATAAATCAGTAAAACAAATTTGCATTTCTTCACATATTCACTGAAACTTTATTTCTCAGAAAGTGATATAGTTGATTTTTATGGAATTGTAGGTTTTTTGTACATATGAAAAGAATACCTCAATTTCAAAAATGCTAGATGAGTTTAAACTCATTAGAAAGCAAACAATCTTCTTGAACAGATTCAGCAATTTTGCATCAAGGTGTGTAATCAAAGGGCATAAGGCATGTCAAGGAGACATCTGAGCTCCTGTGTTCATCTTATAATAGTTAATATATGCAATTAGTATAAATGTCCACCAATATATGACCACAATTAAGAAATATATGGGCACAATGGATGATGCTCCTCGTGCCTTTAAAGAAGAGACAATCTTAGAATAATTGACAATATGAGTGAAACAGAAAGAAGTCAAGTAATGTAATGGAAAGACAAAAACTGGATGAACTAAATGAACCATATATATATATATATATATATATATATATATATATATATATATAATCTAAAAAGTTAAAAAAAATAAAAGTCTTCTAAGCAGAATCGTATTTACTAAATCCTGTGATAAAAGGAATTGCATCCAGATAGGAGGAATAGGATCACAAAATGTCTCTGATCAGCATGGTGACTCTAGTTAAAGATGATCTAATATATTCTAGATAAAGGAGAAAAGTAAAAGTTATTCAGCTTCACCATTTTTCTATTATCTAAGTTGATTTTTATTGTTTTTATATAAATATCCTTTCTTCTTTCTCTTTTTTCTTCTTGATTTCTTTCTTCCTTTTTTACATTTCAACTATAGTTTTCCCTTTTTCGTCTCTTCCCAGTGTTCCCATCTGCTCCCTTCTGCACCACTACTACCTACTGATCCTCCATTTCTTTTCAGAAAAGGACATGCCTCTTATGGAAGTCAACTAAAAATGGTACATCAAGTTTCAATAAGACTAGACATCCATGTTCCCTTGTGTTGAGGCTGGATGAGGCAACCCTGTAGGAGGATATCGTCTCATCAGAGTCAGAGATAGTCTACTCTCCTTCTGTTAGGAGTTCCACAAGAAGACTAACCTATTCAAATGTAATGTATGCAAAATCCCAAGGCCAATCACATGCAGGCTCCCTTGTCAGTTCAGTCTCTGTGAGTGCCTGTGACCCAAGGTTGGTTGATTTAGTGGATTTTCTTGTGTTGTTCTTGACCCTTCTGGCTTGTTTGAATCTTTCCTCCCCTCTTCTGTAGGATTCCCCAAGCTCTGCCTAATGGTTGGCTGTGGGTTTCTGCATCTGTTTCCATCAATTTCTAGATGAAACCTCTCTGAGGACACTTGGGATATGCACCCAATTCTTACCTTCTTTATTCATAACTTATGTGTATAGAAGATTATCATTAAGGACCCTTTTCTATGCTAGGTTTCTGAACTATTTAACATCTGGGTACTGGTCCTCCAGGCAGTATCAGGAGAGGGTTCTCTCTCATGGCATGAGTCTCAAATTGGACCAGCCATTTGTTGGCCACTCTCACAATTTCTGTGCTAGTTTAGAGATTGACACACAAACCTAGGTACAAAACCTTTGACTTTCAATTTGTCCTGCCTACAAGTTGTATGCAGAAATTTTGGGCCTCACCATTTATTTAAAACTATTAATTAACTGAATTTGACTATCCCTCAATGTTCATAAGCTTAAAATGAACATATTATAATACATAGAACATCATGTAAAGTATGCACTGCTTTGTTTTACCATTTGAAGTTGAGAATTATTCTTTCAAGATTTATGGAGAATTGTATTTAAATTTTGATGGGAATTTCTTTGAATCTTTAGATTACTTTTACTAAGATGGCCATTTTCATTATGTTAAACTTACTGTTCCATGAGCATGGGAAAGCTTTCCATCTTCTGATATCTTCATCAATTTCTTTCACCAGGGACTTGAAGTTCTTATCATAAAGGTCTTTCACTTGCTTGGTTAGAGTTACACCAAGATACTATATACTTTCTTGCAATTACTGGGCAGGGCATTTTCTCCCCAGCACCTTTCTTGGCCCATTTATCATTTTTTTAGGAGGGTTATGATTTTTTTTTATTTTAGTTAATTTTTTATCCTGGCAATTTACTAAAGGGGTTTATCAGATGAAGGAGTTCTCTGGTAGAATTTTTGGAGTAAATCATGCATACTATCTTATCATTTGTGAATAGTGACACTTTGGCTTCTTTTCAATTTTTATCCCCTTGGTCTCCTTTAGTTGTCTTATTACTCAAGCTAGAACTTCACACACTATTTTAGGAAGATAGATAGAATGGATAGCCTTTTTTTTCCCCTGATCTTAGTGGAATTCCTTTAATTTTTTCTCCATTAAATTTGATGTTGGCTATTTGCTTGGTGTATATTGCTTTTATTGTGTTGGAGGCTCCCAGAGACTGAACCAGCAATGATGGAATGAGCACAGGTTGGATGTAACCCACCCAAACACAAATATACAGCTTGTTCTTCAACTGGAGCAGTGGTTGTCCTTGAATCTGTCGAGTGACTACTAATCTTGTCTCCCTTACTAGGACCCTATGTCTGACCTCCGTGGGAAAGGATGCTGTAACTAGTCCTGCAGTGACATGATGTATTGGAGGCGGGAGGGTGCTGAGGTTGGAGGGGTGGCGGTGTGATACCCAGAGGGGGCTTCCCCTTCCCAGAGGAGAAGGAGAAGAGAGAATGGGGGGAAGATCTGCATAAGAGGGTACAGGGAGAATAGGGGTCCTCACATTGGGATGTAACATGAATAAACAAATTTTAAAAATAATAAAAGATTTAAAAATTACCAAAATTATCAACAATTCTTGATTAAACACTCTAAGGTACCTTTAGTTTTGTATAATGCATTAATCATATTAAAGATTTAACACAGTTTAAGATATTTTATATATGAAGGTCATATTTATTTTGATAAGATGACTAACAGTCTAGAGTTATATTTAATTCACATATCTTTATACATATGAATCTATATTCATATGTATATGAATATATATTTATAACTACCCTGGACATTAAGTCCCTTGTTTTAGAACAACTAGAAAAATATCAGTCTTAGTAAACATGTTTTAAAAGCAGATGGCCATATCATTAGTAATTACCAATAATTACTTTGTATAACTTTATAATATAGGTCTTTCTACATAACCCTGGCTAGGCTGAAATTCACAATGTAGAAGAAGCCATCTTTGAACTTAGAGAGAATTGCCTGTGTTTGCCTTCTGAGTGTTGGAAGAGTTTGCACTCGGCTTTTAGAAACAGCTTGTAATTGAAAATTTTAAATTGATATATCCAGGGGTACTGTGAGCAATCGTGAAACATTTTAGAACTCAAAGTCAAGTACAATACAAATGAACATTTTCACATTTTATGGTATCCAAATGAGACAAAAATATCAGCTATGACAACTACAAATTATTTTTTAATCCTAAATTTGAGCATAATTACATTTATAAACAAGTATATGTGTCTCAAAAACTGAGATGTCATATATAGTTGTCAAACTATCATAGATGAGTAGAGCATGTCTTCAAGACCCAGTGTCTAGTGGGTGTGTTGCTCTCTAGATCTGAGCTGACTGCTGACAAGTCCCCTTCCAAAGAAGGGGAAGTGTTTTAACGCTCTTCCAAAGGGGACCCATTCTGAACGAGTAATGCTGTGATTTTATTTAATATCTCAGGGCTTCATGGGTAGGAAATAAGGTAGCTTGTTAATTAACAAAACAATGCTTTTGAAAAGCCTTAAGATATTGATTTATTAATTAGTTCTTTTGATGCACCTATTTAGAAAATAACTATATCTCCTGACACAGTAGATGTCACGGCCAGTTGTTTATGTCTCTCCACAGAGCTATCTTTAAACTGGTGTGTTACCTAAATAAGTTTGTTTGTTTTTAACATTACTTGGCAGTCGTGGAATTAACTTATTTCTTGTTTAGTTTACATTTGCAAATTTAACCAGAAAATTGAAAGTAATACAGGTAAAGTGTGAATACTCTCTAGGATTCAGAATAAACAGCTTATTTTTAATTATAATTTTTACTTGCCTTTGGCCCATGAATTCTGAGTTTTATAGGCACAATGCTTTCATATAAATAAGAGATAAATTTTAAACTTTTTATATCATTAATATTTTGTATAGTCTTGATTTATCATAATCTTATCCTTCTTGTTTATTTGTAAAGGTTGATGGATATAAATTAATTATTATGCTGTAATAAATCACATTTAATTCTATACATGATGGGTCCTTTCAGAATGTTTACAAAATTAATTTGATTATTATATATAATCAATGTGCTATATTATATATATGAATTGTATTTATTTTAAGGTTATATTTATCCTGCCTTTTTATTAAGGGAATAAAAATTAATATGGTATGTGTTATGTGTTTTCACAAGTCAGTGATGTTGAGAGTAATTTTAATTAAACTTAGGAGCATTGGTGACAGACTCAGAAATATTTACTGGGTATATGTTTCAAATACAATATATAGATATGTATTCATATACTATATATACTTATACATCTGTAAATGTAGCTGCAGCTAACAATTGCAATAATGTTATAATATTTAATTATAGATTTGTTTGTTTAAATTTACTTCAGAATATTTAGTTTTGTATACTTTGGAAAAAACAAAACCCCATTATAATGCACATATACACATAGTCTTTTGTTTCTATATATTCTGCTCTAAGTTACATCATAATGCTTCACTTCATGCTTAACACATATTTCCAGATTATTCTCTAGTGAATCTAGAAATAGATTATTCTCTATTTTCATCTTTTTCTTAAGTTCCCCAACATGGACATTTGTATGTCATCATTCAATTATGTCTGATGAGAACATGGCTTTTTCTCAACTAGAAATATTATTAATTCCCTGTTGTTTCCAATACTCTGCTACATATGTAGCTGGAGCCATGTATACTTTTTGCTTGGTGGTTAATCCCTGGGAGCTCTGAGTAGAAAGGGCGTTATAGTTCTTCCTATGGAGTTGCAATTTCCTTCAGCCCCTTCATTCCTTCCCCTAAGTCTTCCATTGGGGTCCCAATGTTCAGTCTGATGGTTGGTTGTGAGTATTTGCATCTGTATTAGTCAGGTGCTGGCATAGCCTCTCAGTGGACAGCTAGACCAGACTCCTGTCAGCAAGCACTTCTTGGTATCAGCAATTGTGTCAGGATTTGGTTTCTGCAGATGGAATGGATCTCTAGTGGAGCAATCTCTAGGTGGCCTTTTCTTCAGTCTCTGCTGTATTTTTTGTCCCTGCATTTCTTTTACGTAGGAACAATTAATCAGGAATGGGTGGGTTGGTGAGCGGGGGGAGGAAGGAAAGGATAGGGGGTTCTTGGAGCGGAAACCAGAATGGGGGATAACACTTAAAACGTAAATAAAGAAAATATCTAATAATAAATAAGTAAATATGAAAAATTTTGAAATGGGGTGTGGCCCCATATCTCAAATGGGAGGCCATGCCTATCCACTGGAGGTGTTCTCTACAGGTTCTCCCTCCCCTTTGTTGAGTATTTTGGCTAATGTCATCCCTGTTGGGTCCTGGGAACCCCTTGCTTCCCTGGTATCTGGAACTTTCTAGTGAATGCCCCCAGTTCCCCACATCACCACTGCTACATATTTCTATTAATTTTCCTGACCCTCTGTACTTCAAGCTGTAGAGATGGCTAGATAAAGATGAATATGTTCTGCATAATTTTAAAAATTATTCTAAGAGATTTTTCAAATTTCTTTGTTTCACAAGTACATCTTATGTAGTCATCTATTTTTATTTGACTTCCTTTTTAAACCAGTTTCTTGTGGTTGTGTTGGGGGTGGATTCTCATGACTCTGATAGCATTTCTCTACCATTCCTCTTGTGGCTTAATTCTCTGTACAAAGTTTTGTGTTATGGTTCTCCTTAGATTTAGCAAGGTTATAATTCTTTTTACTATGGCTGTTGCTGTTCAGTTAGGAAACCAAGCAGCTTAGATTTATGGCATTATTCATTTTTTCCTACCAAGTAAAGTTCTATGACCTCCTGCTCTTTATTTACTTCAAGCTAATTTTTCCATTAGCATAAGATATTGTATAAAAATAGCTGGAATGAAATAATTTTCTTTTTTGGTTTGATATTTATATTGCTCCC
The DNA here is from genome assembly GCF_008632895.1 of Mastomys coucha. Classification (NCBI taxonomy): domain Eukaryota; kingdom Metazoa; phylum Chordata; class Mammalia; order Rodentia; family Muridae; genus Mastomys; species Mastomys coucha. The sequence continues at coordinate 21,877,036 of NW_022196909.1, forward strand.
AAGCAAGTATAAAACTCAAGTGAATGAATATCAAGAGCTAAATACTAAATATTAATGATTATTGCCATTTTGTTATATTTTTGCATAAAAAACATTGTGGCATGTTAGTTTTTATTTGGTCATATATGATTTTTTTCTTAATGATCTCAGTGAGAAAGCATGAAAATTTTGTTCATTTATCTAAAGATACTAAAATCATAGATTATAATATGTAAATAAGTCAATGCAATCTTTATTAACATTAGTGAAAATTATGGATTAACTTTTTAACCTAACTCAGTAAGTCTTTCCAAATTTAGCTTTATTAATTTTTTTATTGCATTTATTTTCTGAAGTTAAAGATGTTAAAAGATAAGTCTTCCAAACAACTATTCTTCAACTCTGATAGATATCAGTCTAAACGAAATTAGATATTCCCTATTTTAACTTTTATTTTATGTCATATGAAGAACAGTTTTTTTGGAGGCATGTACTAAACCATCTTTGGTGTCTCAGTTTTCATGAAGTAGATTGTCATATTTGCTGTCAACAACACACTAAAAACATGTGTCTTGTGATGGCGAATCAAACAGTCAAGGAAGCCTATAGAGACAATGGAGAATAGTTATTAAATATAGTAAAGTATTGATGTGGACTTAGAATAAGCAAGCCCAAGACATTTCCCTGTGGCATTAAAGCAATAATGAATCAGCATAATTTCAAAATATGTACTGACTGAGGTTCTCACATTCTCTAGGTAATTCCTCAACCACTGAGGTACATCTCTGTCACTCTTCTGTGAAAGTCTTTGTATAATTTAAACTGACATTATTCATTGTTAACATACTCAATTCTATCGATTAATAAGTTTCATCATGATCTACTGATAAATATCTGACTACCTGGCAACTACTTTGAGGAAGGCCACTTTTTTGAAAGATGAAAATATTTACAGACAAAACGAGATTTAAAAGTTATTAGGCCATATTCCATAAGATGATTACATAAAACTTTTATTTTTCATTTTCATGAGAAGTTGCTTTATAGAGAAATAAGCAAATAATAAACAAAACAGTAGGTAGAAGAAAGCATGTAAGGTAGTATTATTTTTTATATATAACTTTGTTCAAAAATATACTTTGAATAGGTTCTTATCATAATTTTAGCTTTGCTATGAATAAGCTATATTGGAGACTTTATGTTATCACCCATGGATGATAGTTAGAATTAGTATTTTCATGCTTTAAGAGTATGAACTATGGAGCAGGGACTGAAGGAAGGGCAAGCCAGCCTAAATATAGCTATCTCCTGAGAAGCTCTGACAGTACCTGACTAACACAGATGTAGAGGCTCACAGCCATCCATCGAACTGAGTACAGGGTCCCCAGTGAAGGAAGCTCACAACCCTACATTGGACTGAGCACAAGGTCCCCAATGTAGGAGCCAGAAAAAGGACTCAAGGAGCTGAAGGGGTTTGCAGCCCCATAGGAGGAACAACAATATGAACTAACCAGTACCTCCAGAGCTCCCAGGGTCTAAACTACCAACCAAAGAGCATGGTGGGACTCATGGCTCCAGCTGCATATGTCGCAGAGGATGGCCTAGCTGTCATCAGTGGGAGTAGAGGCCCTTGGTCCTGTGAAGGCTTTATGCCCCAGTGTAGGGGAATGCCAGGGCCAGGAAGCAGGGAGTGTGGGTTGGTGAGGAGGGAGTGGGGAGAGGTAACAAGGGTTTTTTCCAGCGAAGAAACTAAAAAAGGGGAGAACATTTGAAATGTAAATAAAGAAAATATCTAACAACAAAAAAAAAAGAATATGCACGCATGTGACTGATTTATTTTGGTTGTTGGATATTCCCAGACGTCAACTTATAAAGAATCATAATCTATTAACACAAAAAAATCAATCATCATTCATATTAAAAACATAAAGTAGACACAATATTTATTAATATACATTTATTAAGTGCAAAAAGGTAATCTGAGCTGCAAATATAAAGATAATTAAATGTATTGGAGGCCAGTACGTAGTGCAGAAATACTTCCCCTCAATATTGATTCTTCTCAAGATCAATAGCAGTTCCAAATGTAGTAAATATCAGACAAGATTTAACAGCATCTAAATGATTAAGAGTACAGTATTGTTGCGGGAGAGTTCATTAACAATACCATCGATATTTTATGGTTTGTAGACATTGGTAAGAGCTTCATGGAACAATTTACAAGAGAAAAAGATATCTCAATGGACTTCTTTTAGTAGGAAGAGATTTAATTAGGTAAAAAATAATTACATTAGTTTAATGGTATCTTTAATTGAAAATCTGGTGGCATTTTGTAACCTGCTTTGCGGCTGTCTCTTAATCATTTTTAACTTAAAATGAAGAGTGTCCCACATGGTATTTGAAAAACATCTAAATAGTTTGGAATCCATACATAAATGTTTAAGTATATCTATAATTATGGCAAATCAAAAACAACAGAAAGATCGTCTGCTTCTGAACTGTACATTTAAATATAGGACAGAAGAAATTATCTTTACAATACTAATAGCAATTCTTAGAAAAAATTCAGATGTACCATATTCAAAAATTAATGATTCTAAGTTTAAATCTCATGCACTGCCTTTCATTACTTATATAACTCTAAAAGCTCTCTAAAATAATCTTGTGTCCTGTTAATGTTTATGGCATTCAACACGTTTTAGAGAGAATGAAACCTCCAAAATGTACAACCATAAAGGGTCATGAAATGCCTTTTTTTTCATTATATGCATATCCTACTCATATATATTTATTTGTATATTATTCATATATTATATACTTACATATTAAATCCTAATTATTATTCAACTAATTGAAATCATATTTTAGTCTGTATTTTATCAATTAATCAGAACAAGATAGAATTTACTTTTTTTTCTGCTTGTAGTTTGAATAAGAAGGTGCTGGTTTAGAGAGTTACTCAAATATGTAAAATCATGGGAGCAACAAATAGATGGATCAGTTGCTACCAGTGCTCAAAAGCACTACGATGCAGGCGTATCCATTTCAAATGATTATCAGAGCTTGCCTGAATCTGAGTTTTCCTTTTTTACTCATCAATTTGGCCATGAGACCTTACCTGTCCTATTATTTCCCTCTTTTCATTGTAATGTGTTCTTACATTGACTCTTGTCTCTTTGAAACCTCATGGATACCCAAGTTGTTTTCAATGGTCATTTAAAAAAAAATAACCAGTGGAATATACTTTAATTCCACATATTTGTATCATTGGTTAGGTCAAAACCATGAAGTATAGTTATAATATAAAAGTGTGTGAGAGGAGGTAAGGCACCGGAATATAGAATCTCACTTTGGTAGTAAAAGACATGCATTACTATCTCTCTGAGTATCCAGGGATAGACAGGTTTTAATGTGGACAAGATGTTCACTCGTGCTCAAAACAGAAAAGTTAAAACACTGCAACACAGAGATGAACAGATTTTGTTGTTGATGACAGAATAGAAAAAACTTGTGTATAGATGTGGAAGGAGAAAAATAAACAGCATGTCCTAATTTCCAAATGATTATAAAATGTTGATATGAAAGATTGTTAAGTAGACACAGGGCTATGGGTGTAGTATGACCAATGGTCTCCGGTACCTACCTTTGTGTCCTTCCTGAAAATATGGTTGCCACCTGAAATTGTAAAATGAATAAACCCTTTGTAAATTGAATTGCTTTTCCAAAGGTTTTACCACAGCATAAGAACTAAAACCAGAGCAGACACCTTTAGTCAACCTAATTGATTCTCTGTTGGACAAAAATATACTGAGTCACACCTGACTAGGGTTGCATTGCTGGTATGAAGTTATCTTCCCAACAGTGATGCTTAAGATTAATATGTAGTAATACATATTACTATATATATTACTATTTGCTACTGTATATATTTATATATATATATGATTATCAGGCAGAATAATTATTTACTGTGTATCTTTATTCATAATTTCTAAATTTGACCATAAATCACAGGTTTTATGATTTTTTTAGCTATAATTTCAGTTGAATTATACCATCAGGGATATATTTCATTTTATAGAAACAAAGTTTCAATGAAAATGCCCTCCTGTTCTTACCTGTTCACACTCTATTTTTTCTCTCTTGAACAGAATATGCCCTATCCTCCATTTAGGCCTATGACATATGCAGAATAGTTGCAACCTTGTACTTTTCAAACAGGCTCCTGATTTGGGATCCTGTCCACCTTTAAGAGATTACCAGTCTTCTGTCAATCATCAACACTATTTGACAGCACCTGCTATACACCATGTGCCAGGAATTATGCAAACAACTTTAATGTCTTACCTCATGCCGCCCATACGGACTACACAGCTGCTGGTAAAGAACTCTTTTTTCAGAGTGGGACAAAGAGCTGGCAGCAGAGCACACACAATGGCAGCTGCAGAGTTATTGGAGAATTGTTTCACAATTGGTTCCTGATTGGTTCTGAGGGCAGATCTCATCATTCACTTCAGTTATCAGGCGTCATGTACTAGCATTGTGAAGGACAGAGGCCTGGGCATAGTGTGCCAGCTGAGAGCACCAGTTTACCCTTCCTGTGTGCACCCTTCCGTCATCAAAGGGGTACATATTCTCAGACCCATTTCAAATGCTGCTGACTCTGCACAGAAAAATCCAGTGCCAATACCCTTCTCTTTATCCATCATAATATCTTCTAGTTGAAAGAATAACACATACACTTACTTCTTAATTGCAACTATTGAGTTTTTAAAGGAGTTAATTTTTACCCAAGATCAGTGGTTGGCAAAGGCTTTTCTTTTAAAAGTTTCATTAAACACGAGGCAACAAAGCAAAAGGTATTACTTTACATTTTGATTATTTGTTTCAGTTAAGAGGCCAAGTCAGTGAGTCAGAATCTGTAAACTTATCTTGCATTTACTGGACCAAGCAGCTCTTTGTGTTGTGCATTGTACCTTAGATGGGAGTTCAGAAATGAGCAAAATCTGAAACGTAGGAGTTCCAGAATGGATCTGCCACCTGCCAGCTAGCTTCAGATCTCAGAGGGGACCTGCCTACACTTATTTAATGGAAAGATAAATGTGTTCACAGAACTGTTACTATAAATTCATTTGGAACTGGGACAGAGGCTGCACTCAAATTCCTCCCAGGCTGGAGTTGCTGGCAGATTTGGTTCAAGGTACCTTTGGGAGGTCATGTATTCTACAGAAGTGGCAGAGTGTGATTGTTATTCAGCGTTCCCCAAGACCTATTTCTCTTACTGCTAAAGCAAATGCTTTGGCAGAACTTATGTATTTATTCTTAGAAATGTGATTACACACTTACTATATACAAGGCAGCATATGTGTGGCACTACAATGTTGGTGTGCTGAGTATGGTCCAGAAAGTAAACTAAAAGCAATAGAATAATTCAAGTATATCCAAAGGACTTTCAATACATTGTGAAATTTTAGTCCAAACCAAGAGCATTAATGGGAAAACACACACACACACACACACACACACAGAGCCATTTTTATCCAACTCTAAGTTTTAAGAATTATTAAAAAAATCTTTAAAAACCACTATGCCTCGGTTTTGTGGGTGATGTTGTCATTTATATATTTACTTGATAAAGGTTTTTAATATAGCCTTGTCTGCCTTGGAACTTATCTTGTAGAACAGGCTGGCCTGGAACTTTTAAAAGTCTGTCTCTGTCTTTGCCTTTGCCTCTTGAGTGCTGTCATTAAAGGTATATGCCACCTGACCCTGACCTACTTTTTGTCAGTTAAAGTTTAATAGGGATATTCTAAGCCCATTATTTCTAGGGCACAGTTTTATTTAAAATTGCCACAGCCCATCAGAAGTAAATATATTTTGATGAATTTTGCAAAAGGATTCTTTGGTATAATTTAGACCTTTTTTCTGTGTTTTCTTCTATGTATTATATCAAAATGTTTTTTTTTGTCTTAATTTCATCATTTATACATAGCCAATATGTGGTTTAATTTTGGAGGAAGATAACTATCTTACAGTGTTTGTTTTCAGAACTTTAGAAGATTTAGTATGGTTACAACCAGAACATGAAAAACCTTATAGATCAAATATAGACCTATCTGGAATTTGCTGCTTAGTAAAACAGTCTTTCCATAAACAAAATCTGTCTAAACAAATATTTTAGATATTCAGAACATTCTTTATTATGTCTTATGTAAGCATATGTTTGAAATATGAGTAAGTATTGAGAACATTATGCTTTTGAGACCTTTGATGCAGTTGGATTTTATTGAAATGAGCAAAAGATAACTCAGAAGATAGAAACTACTTCCTGGAAATAGCTCTTGGTTTTTCAGCAAAGAGCCACTACGTATTGCCTTGGTGGTGACCACAAAGAATAGTCGAAGCTTTGGAATTTAATTGCTTGAGATCTAATGGTTCCATACCCCCCATTTTATCACTTGACAAAAAGGAAATATTGAAATGATCTCATGTTGATGTGTTTTGCAAGGATATATTATGATCATTCCAAAACACTCAGGTTGAAAAGTTATCTGCAGTGAATTGAAATGTTTTAGATCATGTGGCACTTTTTCCCTTTTATTCTTGTCCTCAACATTCTCAACTGCAATTTCTATTCCATCTATTCTTCTCAGTCCTCCCCCAACCTCCAAGATCTTCTCCTCTGGTTCCCTTCATGGGTACGGGAAGGGGGTTTGGTCTCCCAGGGATATCAACTAAACACAACATAACAAGTTAAAATAAGGCTAGATAAAAACCCTCATATCAAAGCTGGATGAGGCCAACCAATAAGATGAGAAAGGTCCAAAAAGGAGGCAATCGTTTCAGAGACAATGCCACACCCACTGTTAGGAGTTCTGCAAGAGTGAGTGGATGGTGATAGTAAGAATAGTAAAAGGAGTGATCAGGCAGAGGGTATGCAGAGGGAGATCCACTAAGAACAGTGACTGAAATTGGGAGCATTTGGAGTGCAATGTGTAAAAGTAGTACAGTTGAAACTCTATAGAATCTTCCAGATTGACCCTAGAAAAGACTCCTAACAGTGGAGTATTCATAACCTGAACTGGCCATCTTCAATAACCAGGCAAGGCTTGCAGTAGTGGGACTGGGACATCAACCCAACCACAAAACTTTCGACCTACAATCTGTCCTGACTCCAAGGTGTGTGGATGAAATGGTGGCACAGATCTTGTGGAAGTAGTCAACCAGTGACTGGTCCAACTTGAGGCCCGTGCCATGAGTGGAAATGCAGACCTGGCACCACATGCACAGCCAGGAACCAGAGGCTGGATAGCCCAGAGACTCAGCGTAGAATCAAACCAGCATAAAATATTCAAGGAAACAATTACTAATAATATTCTGCTATGCTCATGTATTGGTGCCTAGACCAATTGCCACATTGCACAGCTTTAAAGGGTTGAAAGATATATTTTGGAATCATATTCTTTGTATTTTAGAAATTTGAAATAATTTTAAAGCTTTAAAGTCAAATTTAGTCTAAGTTAGGTGCTCAGGATAGTTCCCATTCTAGTTGATAGATGCTTGAACTATCAGTGAATCATGGGCCCCTCCTTCGACCTAATAGGCTTAATATTTAATTTCCTAATAGACATTTCTTCTGAAATAAAGAATATTCTAATGGTACTTCCTTCTTCTGGTATGAATCCAGTTCATACAAGTTGTTTTACTTTTCAAATGGCATGACTACCATACATACTTGTATACAACTATATAATTGTACTTAAATGTTTAGGGCAGAAGGAATTCTGAATTTTTCTAACTAAATCATCTGAATTTAATAAATAAATAGTTTAGTAAGAAAGTAGTTTACATGTTCAATTGTATAATTTTAAAAACTATATTTTTTAACTTGGAAGTGCTCTTTAGAGTTGATATGACATATAATGAAAATTGTAATTAATTTTAGTTCTACGTCAGAGGGTTAATTTCAAAGACTAACAGAGTCATAAGTGTTTAGTTCTCATCAGAACTCCCAAAATATTAATGATTGCTGGATCAAATCATGGCTCTTTTTTTAACCTTTGTGCAACTCTCTTCTGTGCTTCACAGTATTAGGCAAATGTAAATGTCACTAACAGTGTGTAAGATTTTTACTTTCCCAATATTTTTGCCAGAACACTTTACATTTTATTTTAGAGAGTATCTGTTCTTACTGTAAATGGTGACTTGCCATTGTTACTCTGATTTTTGTTCATCTGATAATTAAGGAAATTCCAAAATGTTTGAGGTACCTATTGAGGACTCATGTAGATCTAAGTAGATCTATAGTTCTTATACAGATATCTACTTAGGCCTATCACCAAGCTTTAAACAGTGTTGCTAGCTACCTCCCCCATCCCCATCCCAACACACACACACACACACACACACACACACACACACACACACACACACAAAAACACACACACATGCATACACACAGAGTTTTAAGAATTTCCTTTCAGATCCATAGCTGGCTATTCTCTTCTTCCTATCTACAGGGCATTGTTTCCCTTGCCTTAAGGAAGTGTTATTTTGTTAGTTTTCTTCAATGAGCAAATTTTTTTTTTTTAGTTTTATATAATTCCATTTATGCATTTTTACTTTTGTCTCTTCTTTTAATGTTATTCGTTCAAATGGAATTAGCATACTGATTCTTTTAGTAATTTAATGTTGTGACCAGTGAGGGGAGGTCTTCCATTTTCACCTGATGAATGACTATCCAGTTTGCTAGGGACATTTGTTGAAGTGTTTATCCTTTCTTCATTGCCCATAGTTCTAACTTTTAAAACTCAGTGAGAGAAGATGCACCTAACCCTTGAGTGACTTGAGGCCCCAGGGAGTGTGGGGTCTAGTAGGGTTAGAGGTACAGTGGGGACATTCTCTCAGAGATGGGAGTGGAGGAGGAGGTATGGGATGAGCAGCAGTTGGGGGAGGGCAAACCAGAGGTGGATGAAGACTGCACTGTAAAAAAGGATCAAAGAAAAAAAGAACAAAACAGAAAGAGGAAAAAAAACTGAGTTAACTGCAAATGTCTCACTTTCCTCTTCTATTTCTTTCCATTTGTGGTTATGGTTGTTTTTTTATGTCAGTATCATGCCATTTTTATTGTTTAAGACCTCTAACTGTATTCTTTTGACCTAAACTGTTTGGTAATTCAGGGTCTTTTCTAGTTTCATACATATCTTAGTGTTTACTTGTTTTGTTCTCTGAAGAAAGGCATTGATATTTTGATAGGGATTCTCTCATTCACTTTAGGTGATATAGGCATTTGAGCACTGTTAACTCTTCTAGTGTATGAAGACAGGTGTGCTTCCATTCATTTTTTTGTTTGTTTTTTGTTTTTTGGTTTTTTTTTTTTTGACATATTCCAGCATGTGTTTTAGCTGTATTGTAGACATCTTTCCTGGTTGCATAAATATAATTGTATGCATTTTATTTTCTTTTTGTGGCTGTTTTAAAGGACTGCTTTGCTGAATCCTAACTCAGATAACTTACCATTGGTATATTGCACTGCAATTGATTTTGATGTTGTTTTTATACCCTGCTGCTCTGCTGAATTAGTTTATTAATTCTAATAGTGTTTTAATGATGTGTGTGGTGTTTCTATACATAAGATTATGTCATCTGTAAATCGAGACAATTTTCCTCTTTTCTCTTTCCAATTTAGATACAATTTATTTCACTGTCTTGCATAATTGCTCTGGGTATTACTTCTATTATCATCTTGGGTAAAACTGACAAAAATGGGCATCCTGGTCTTGCTGCCTCTTAAGGTATCACTGTCAGTTGTCCAGCATTCAGTGTGTTGTGAGTTGTTCTCATGTTATAAATAGAGATTGTTACTTTGAACTCTGTTGCTCCTAAGCTAAGTAATTTAGCATTTTGATCATAAATGATGATAATTTTTTTTTATCACATATGAGTTCTGTTTCTGTTACGACCATGACTTTTGTCATTCCTCTGTCGGTGTGTTATAGAAGGATATCCTGTTTATTGAACAGTGCACATTCAGCCATCCTTACAATTACTTGAAACCCTGAGGCAAATTCATCTAGATTATGTTGAAAAAATGTGTGTGTCTGTCTGTCTGTCTGTGTGTGTGTGTGTGTGTGTGTGTGTGTGTGTGTGTGTGTGTGTGTTATGTATATGTTCATGCAGAGGCATGCCTGTATATGCAGAGGCCAAAGGTCAATGCTGGCTTTCCTCTTCCATGATGCTTCACTCCGTGCCTGAGATAATGTAATTCCTACACTCATCTTTAATATTTCTAGTGTAGTCTTTACACTAAAAACTTTGGATTACTTATATTTTCTTGAGGATTCCTTTGCCTGTGCTCATCAGTCATCTTGGTTCACAATTTTGTTGGGTATTGACCCTATCTTGTTTTGATATCAGGTTAGTTTTGACTTCATATTAGGATTTTGGAAGTCTTTTATTCTCGTTTTTAATTTATGGTAAAATTTTGCAGTTGAAGATGTTTTGTTCTGAGAATTTTTGAGTGGTTATTACTTCTATACTCAGATACATCTACACAAGGTACATTAGGTAGTCAGATATTATTTGAGTAATTATCATGCAATATGCAAATTAATTTAAACAAAACCGCAATGAAGGCAAGAAAGGCTGTCTATCATCCAGCATTTAGTTATCTTTTGGACCCGTATAAAGAAACAATGTTTTCTTTGTTGTTGTTGTTGGGTTTTTGTTTGTTTGTTTGTTTGTTTGTTTGTTTTTAGGAAATGCAGTTCCAAGTGCCTGGGATTTTTCTAGGTCTCTATTTTGCTTACTACTACTTTAATATTCATTTTGTCATTTTTCCTGCTGATGCAAAGTTTGGCTGGTTTCCATATGTCTATTTCCTCTAGGTGCAGTATTAAGCTGTATATGCAAATACTTTATGTATTTAAAATGTAGATATTGATTTCTCTAAATAATCATTGTAGTACTCAACATTTTTGTCTTTATGTTTCGATTTTATTTGTTTTAAGAAATTTTTATATTCTTTTTATATCTAGCACACTCCACTGTTTGTTCAAAATGAGTCAATTCTCCCATATTTGTATGGTGTCCAAAGATTTTTCTTGTTTGAACCTTCTAGTTTTATTGTATTAGAGCCAATAAATAGAATTCCAATTTTTAAATACTACTAAAAATTAATGGTATTTACTCTTCCTTGTGATTTTAACTCTTCTTTGAGACTCTGGTATATTAGTTTCTTTTCTGATTGTCCTGACAATATTTTTGACAAAAGCAACTTAGGGAAGGAAGAGTATGTTCTGCCTAAAGGTTGCAAGGTCTTAAGACTAAAGAGATAACAGGAATGTGACGGCCCTTTCTGTGTCTGCAGTCAGTATGCAGGAGAGAGAATAGTGGTCCTCTCTTGTCTATTTCTTTTTTAAAATTCAGCTCAGGATGCTAGCCTGTGAGATATGTTTTCTTTCACAGTTAGAAACGGCCTCCTCCCTCACAAAATGCCTGAAAGCCTGCCTCCTAGGAGACCTAATATAGCCGTGTTGACAACATTGACCATCACCTTAGGAATTGGAATTTGAATTTAGGAAAAAATGGATACTGTTAGGTGTTTTTCTGTGATGATGCTGTGAAACTAGCTTGCCAGTAATACCTGAAAGCTTTCATTTTTGTCTACTTCAGCAGGTGTATGGTCTAAGCTTTCATGATGTTTCAGAAAAAAATGTATTTTTCAAATTTGGTAATGACTCCTAGGACCAGAAGTATCTTATATATGATCAATTCATCAGATGTTAACTCAGATCCAACCAAACAGTATAATTGTCAGGTTCATATTTGGCACACTGAATCAAATTCACTCTTCTAGTTACTACCATGCAGCTATTATAGTATGTAAAATTAGCCATCTGTTATTTATAAAACAAAGTTTGTGGATATGAATTTATATTTCTCAAAGACTTAAAAAGGGCAAAGTGATTGCTGCTATGCTGATATCTGCAGTGCGCTGTCTAGCCATCTTCTACTTCCTGCAGTAATACTTGTAGGATCCTTCTGAACTGAAAACTAAAGTCTCCTCGTTTTATCTTGTATTGAGGCACACAATATGATCTACAGGGTTCCTATTTGGTATGGAATTCATTTCACAGTCCACTAATTGTGTGAATGGGAAAAGTAAATAGATGTTTTTATTCTAAAGCATGCCAAACAGATGGCTCAAAGATCACTGCCACTAGCCCTGCATGGGTGTCCCTCTCCTGTAGGTGTGAGCTCTGGCATGGATCCTAAACACTTGATGAGAGAGTCCTGTTTACAGAACAATTGATAGTCACTGAACCTCTTGTTTGTTGTGAGTTTTATAGACATTATATTTATCAATGACTCGCAAAGTGGCTGGTCACTTGATCAGGTGCCAAACAGTAAAATTCATATTCATTTTACTTGTAAAACTAAATGAACTTTTATTGATATGGAAATTTTGAGTGAAGAAAACAGCGTAAGAGATTACACTTTCGTTCTTGAAAAGGGATTAAGACATATGCTGAGATTCAGGCTGTGGGATGATGTATCATGACTGAGAATGGATATTTGAAAATAGAGCTGAAGACAAGATCTGGGCTTATATCTTAAGCTTTTAAAAGTAACTCTCTTTTAAAAATCTCTTTCTTCCCCCTGCACAGGAGAACTGTTGACTTCTATAAATAATATGTGAGATTTGTAATCATTCTAAATGTCACAGTTTCATCCAACATACTTGTGTGTGTGTGTTTGTGGTGTGTGTGTGTGTGTGTGTGTGTGTGTGTGTGTGTGTGTGTGGTGAGACTGAGTAAGATAGACCAAGAGAAAGTGAGAAGACCAATAAAGTTTCTTTATATATTTCCTGCTTAAAAGGCAATACAAGGGTCTGTATTGATTTAGGAGAGAAAGGCCATGTGACTCAACTGTTCTAAAAGAGCTGTGGTAATATGGTCACAGTGCCTTATCTTAGAGAACCACAAAATGTAGAGGAAATTGTGTTTTCTCTAATATAAAGAGCACTTCTTAGCCCATATTTTCTGCATGCTGTGGCTTTATGAACATGTATGTCTTTTCTCTGGCTTCCAGACTGATGCTGCTCTGATGTATGATGCAGTACATGTCGTGTCTGTGGCTGTGCAACAGTTTCCCCAGATGACAGTCAGCTCCTTGCAATGCAATCGACACAAACCCTGGCGCTTTGGGACCCGGTTCATGAGCCTAATTAAAGAGGTAAGTGGAAAAAAAGACTGAATAAGGACAGTGCAGTTCTCTAGCACACAATTTTATTTTTTTAACTGAAATTTCATTTCTAAACAGATTCTTCTTTCATATAATACATGCTAACTACAGTTTTCCTTCCCACACTACCTGCAAATCTCCTCTCACAAATTCACATCCCTTCCATTTCTTCTTAAGAAATATGCAAGCCTCCAGAGATAACAGCCAAATAGTACAACCCAAAGAGACAATTTAATAAAAAGTATTATTTTAGTCATAAATAAGTTCATATCCATCAACATGTCTATGATGAACTAAGTAAATGAAGCCTATGACCCGTTAAAAGCTTGATTGAGATATTAGAATTATTTTTGAAAATCTGTTTTTCTGATATTTTATTTAAGTAGAGATGTAGACGTCTAAAGAATTATTATATTTTAGACAATAAACTAAAATGTGTTTTTAGTTTGAGTGTCACTTAGGCTATAATAAATTTAAAATTAATATGTTTGACATAGCTATCTTATCCACAAAACTATATGAAACAACATGTATAATTATTTTACTTATATTACCTATCAAAAATGAATGTAACAGAACCAGGAGTCTAGCCCCATGGCAAACTGCTTGCTGAGTATATATGAAGGCCACATTCAATTCCTATCACTTTGAAACACAGAAATAAAAATAATGTATGGATTCACAAAGTACAAAATGTATCACACACTGGGTAATGGAGGAATGTTTATGACAATGTATTGTCTATCTTCTGATTTTGACCAAGCCTGAAGTAGGAAAAACAAGTGGAAAATTACTCGTTTACGCATATGTGCACACACATTTTTTTTTCTTTTCCAATTTTCTCTTCCTCCTAAGAAGGGAAGCCCCTTGTTTGCTTAGTACATTCCTCTTGAATGAAAGTTTACGTGGTCCATTGTCTTAGCTATTAAAACAATCACAGGCATTGGCACACTTAAAGAGTTTTCATTATTGTCTTAAGGTTAGCCATCTATTTTATCATGGAATAAAAAATGCAAATAGGATCATGAATAGAAATCTCACAATATTGTTAAACAATTTCCATGCATTTTCATTGTGTAATGTTTATCAAACTCAGTTAGGGGTACTGATATTCCGTGAAGAACATGATCTTTGTTAGTCGCTTCGCATTTTACATTAACTTCTTGTTTAAAACACTCAGCACTCTCAGAGCTCTGGACATAGATCACAGGCCTCTGTGGTGAAAGAATTGATTTTCCTGAACTCAACATTTGAGCATTATGACTGTGATGTGTGTCAGCTAGCCCTGAAAGAAACAGCTATATGACATTCCTCACTGTATTTATTGTAGGGTGTAATTGAGAGCTTTGTCCACTAAATCACAGTATTCCCTTTAAGAGGACCGGCAGAAGAAATTTCTCAGTTCTCCATACCAGGAGAGGCTGTTTATCGCAAGCAGCTTATATGACTCCAAAATATGAACCCTGCATATTACAATTCCATCATTTCTTTCTTTTCTGCTTTGGTTCCTAGGAAGTTTAAACTTGAGGATGTTAGAGAATTTTTATTACTTGCCTGGTTTGGGCTCTTATATTTTTACTGCTGTCTACCTAGTTTCCTTCTGCTATTCTCTACATATATTCTGATGTTTTCTCATTCTTTTATCTGTTGTTACATTATTTTAATTTTTTTTTTACTTATGATCTGAATATTTCTTTACTTGGAAGGAATTGGACAAACTGTTTTCTATCTAAAGCAATTATTACATGTTTAAATTTTTGGATACATATTGTAATATGACACAGATCACAGCTATGTTTCCTATTTCATTTGAAGTTTAGTAGCTGAAAACCGTTTTGAAAGGCCTGCACACTAGTATCAAAGAAGCAAACAGGGTGACTGAAAACTAGTGTAGTGATGATATCCATTTAAATTTTCTACTGAAAAATTGACCTTAATCTTTTAAGAGTCATGTTGTTGGGCTACTAGTGAGCATTATTTCAAGCTTTTCAGTTATATGCTTATGTAGCAACAATTAAAACTTTCAAGTAAATTGTTACTCTAAGCCATTTCCAGTTGCTATAGAGTGGAAAATATATATATTTTGTTAACTACCAGACAAAAATAGGAAAATATTTTTATTTAAAATAAAATGTACCCATTTACTCATTACTTGCAGGGATTATATTCTACCTCATATTTCACTGAGAATATCTTTAAAGGCATTATAAGTGATACAAAGTAATTATGAAATTATTCTGTCTTCTTTAGGGAATGTAACACTTTATTTTAGGGGAAGATTGTTAGCTGAAGAAATATAATAGACTATTGTGGATTCCATGTTTTTTCAGAGTATTAACTTTATTACTGTTATGAATTTAGAAAACAAATTATAATTTTGAATAATACTGTATGATATAGTCAATTGATCATCTAGAATACCTTTACTTTGTTAAATGACCTTCTGTATATAAACCAAAATCATTAAATATATCTAAGGAAAAACATAGCAACATACACAGACAATATAAGCTAAACATTTATGATTAAAGTTGGGAAGTTAGTGAAGAGGAAATTAAACCCTTCCCATTTCAAGACAAAATGCTCTTAAAATATGATTCCATATAATTTGTGAGAAGTAAAGAAAGTAACTTGGTCTCCTAGTAATCATGGAAAATGTTTCTTGTTGATTGTGTGCACTTGTTTCTGCTCAGGCTCACTGGGAAGGTCTCACAGGCAGAATAACATTTAACAAAACGAACGGATTACGGACAGATTTTGATTTGGATGTGATCAGCCTCAAGGAAGAAGGTCTGGAGAAGGTATGTGAGCTCTTCATTTTGAATATTTTATCATCCTGTGAAACTTTATAATGAAGAAGGAAGACATCTTTGTTAAAGTCACCTTTCATGTTTCTTTAACTTTAAGGAATTTCCTTGTAATTCATCAATATATTAGTCCAATAACTGACAACTAAGATTTAAGACTAAAGGTTATCTTTAGTTTTTAAAAAGATTTATTTCACTTTTGTGTGTGTGATTATTTTTCCTGTGTCTATCTATGTGTACCACGTTCATGCCTAGTGCTTGTTATGTTCAGAGGAAGCTGGAGGCACTGAGCATTCTGGATGCCATTTGTTTGCGAAGAATAACATGTAATTGTTTTCTACTTAAAATCTGGCTTTCAAAATGACATACACAAAATAAAACAAACCAAGAAACAAATCCAAAACTACCTCCACAACAACAACAAAACAGTTTTTTTGTGCTGGGTTATTATATAACGAAATATGTAAACTAATATAAAACACTGAAATCATGTGGATAGAAGAATGGAAGGGGTACCACTGTGTCCCTTACTTGACTCTGTGTCTATGGTTCACTCACTTACTATAACAATATTGTAGTCTGATAGTATTTGTGATGTATTCATTAGGTATTTTCTTATAGTTTATTGAAGTGCCTAGATAATCATATGTTATGATAAGGGCTTAAAATTTTTCTATTTTACTGAAATAGTTTTGCCTTACAGTTAGTACAGCAGATTTCATCCAGTAATTGCATGTGGAGTTGAGTTAGGAGAATGGTTTTTTCCAGCCTGAGATACCAGCATATATGAATGCTCAAACTACCCAGGAGAGGAGAAAAGGTCACATTTCTTTTATAGTGTCATGAAAACAAATGCATATATCATGGCCAATAGATTACTTGGGCGAAAAGCAATGACTCCCTCCTACTGAGGTTGTCAGACTGTAGCATTTGATAATACAATGTAAAGCGAGGAATGCATTTTAAGGAACTGGGATACAAACAGTCATGAGACACTGACTTCTGAATTATCTTGTTTCTAAGAATAGAAAGAACATTTCTTGTGTCTAAGTCTGGGATTGATGATAGGCCTTTGCCTAACAGCTTTCTGGAATGTGATCAAATTATATTTTGAAAATATCTAAGTCACTAGGATGATATTTGACGATAATGATGTTTTCACTATTTCCAAACATCCAGTCTTATATTTGAATCAAAATTAGGAAAAGCACAAAACTTTCCTCTTTAGTTTAAGGACTTCCAGAAACAGCTATGTATAATATATATCATGTATATATGATAATCCCAAAATGCAAGTAAAGTAAAACTGTTAGTTAATGATATTGCCATGAAATCTCATGACTGGCTTATACGTACTCCTGAATGATGAGTATTTGTTTTATAAGTTAATATATAGAATAATTCTCTTCAAGGCTATTTCATTCAACTTCACCCAAAAAATAGATGAATATTTATGAAAAAACTGAAGGATTACCACATATTATGTACTTCAATTAGGCTTTGAGTATTGGGAAAGTACTGAGTAGTAGAAATTGACTATCTACATAATTGTTCATTATGGACAAAGATATTGCACAGGATTTGAGTCAACTACTTCATGTATATTTATAAAAAAACACTCAATCATACACATATCTGTAAAAGGAGTAAGAGTTGAGATAAAAAAAGACAAGCTTTAACTCATATATGGGATCTATATAGAAATCATAACTTCAAATAATTTTAGCATGAGTTTATAAACTTAAAATTATTCTAAATTGAACTAGAATAAATAGAATCAGTAACAAAAACATTCACTGAATCTTTCTCAGTGTGACCGTGGCAAAACCTGACAATATTATCATTATATCTGTAAAGAAAATAGAAGGAACCCCATGGCAACCGAGAAAGACATTCATCGTAAGGGTAAAATTAGGGGATCAGAAGAAAAATAATAGAGAATGAGAGAATTAACTTGACATTGGTATTGATTCATCATTTCTTATAATATAAAGAGGTTTCAGACAACTAGTAAATGTCTATACTCAGAAATATTTGGCTCAAATCCATCCTCAGTCATGTATAGTCATAGGTAGTATTTTAATCTCTCTACAAGAGTGTCTTCAACTCTGGAGCAACAGCAGTCTCTATATATGAAGACTAATTGAAAAGGCTGAGTTTTTACCTTGATGCCGTTCACAATTTAGAATGGCAAATAGACGATCCAGAGCCATTATTTCTATATCCAATTTAATTATGATTGAATGTGTGAAATTCATTTCTCTACCAAACTTATGCTTTCCAATTTCTCATCTCAGAAAAAGTTAATTGAAGGGTATTTTAGCAGAAGTAATTAATTATATCAAGGTATATAAAATAATATGCTTAGAAGAATTTTTACAGCGATGGAGTTTTTTGATTTTCACACTCTTAATTCTGTTTTACCATGACTGGAACGGAGAAATAAAGAAAACATGTAAAAGTATCTATTATTTCACTTGATCCTCATCACATGAGAGTAAATAGAGGACTAGTAAGACATGAATTCATCAAAATTTGGCTAAAACAGTAAAGAGAATAACATATTAGCTATTTATTTATAGCAAGAATACTGACAGACATAATAAACATTTCCCTGTGTCCGTAAGCCTTTGGAACTGGTTTGCGAGAGGAATGTGAATTGCTTTTGGAACTTTAGACTAAAATGCTGTATACAGAACTTAAAAGAACATTATTGGACAATTTTGATAGTTCATAATGCAAAGGTAAATGTGGATAATAGAGTTCTTTCTGACTTATGAGCTCTCAGAGAGAACTCTATTGGGAACTTAGATGGGATATCAGGCTTCTCTCTGTTTATCTTCTAAGAAGTTCAGTGAGGCTTTAAAATACTTTAAATCAATTGGCAGAAGAAATATCTAGACAGTATAATCTACTCATAGCCATTATCCAGATTCTCAAAGTGAGAGAAAGAGAGAGTAAAGTGTAGTGATACAAAGAACAGAGCAATGAAAGGTGGGTCTTCTTAGTCCTTGGGAACTATCGTAATTTATCATAATTTTGAGATCTTGAATGTGGACTTTCAGAATTGAATATTTTCTCCCACTATGTTTCTGTCTTGCTTTGGTCTATTTTTTCCTTACAATGTCTCCATTTATCTCTTTTGGAATGAAAATTTCCCTTTGTATCTATGTATGTTGTTTACATATTAGGCACATTAGACATTTTTTGATTCACTGAAAAGTTGCAAAACTGTTAGCACATAGGGAAGCTGTCATTTATAGATTTTTATGGAATGTATGATAAACATTCCCTGAAGACCATTATATATGTTATATGAGTTCTACAATGCTTGCTTCAGAAGTCCTGGGTCAAAATGTCATAAATATTTTGACATTGTTTATTTGCATGTTCAATATGGAAATAGAATTCCTGAAGTCATTTGGAGGAAGAAAATATGTTAAAAATCACTAAGGGACAAAAAGTTTGGTTAATGAAGAAAGAGAGAAATGTCTTCAAGTTTAATAAAATGAAGTTCATTGTTGGAGAAAATTGAGTTAGAAAATGATGTACAACTGAAAGTAGTTTAGTGCTAACTTGCATTATTCTTTGAAGTGAGCTTGGAAAAGACCATTTTCAGAAGAAAACATCACATAAATAGATATATGAATTTATTTAAAATGTATTTTAAACATTATTTGAATGAATTGCATTTACATGAAAAGAGTTTGAAAGCTTTACACAAAACATGTTTGACAGAGCTGAAGATACCGCAAGCAGAAGACATCTCTCTATTGTACACTAAACAAACTAGTTGCCACTATTAGGAAAATGGTCACTTTCACCTAAAACATATCCATTGTCATAAGTATAATCAAATAAGCTCACTTAGTTTCATCATATGACTATTTTATTAATATTTCTTCTGTGATCACAACAACATGTGTTTTCCAAGGTTGAAAACTCAGTCATTCTTTATTATTTATTATTGATTTATTAAAAAGAAAAATTGTCTGTAATATGGGCTACAAGGTATATTTAAGCTCTATTTTTCCTCAAACAGCAAATTTTCTCTCTGGATAACCTTACAATATTATACATACATACTATATATATATATAGGTATATATACCTATATATATATATATATATACTATATATATATATATATATAAATATATTAAAATATATACCAAAGAAAAAGATCTTTGAACTTCTCCAACTTTAGTATATACATTGTTAAAGTTGAATACATTTATTAATGTATCTCATTACAATTAAATTTGTATATTAATACTATACTGAATAAAATGAAAAGTAAAGGGATGCAAGCAAAACATTTATTTTACCAGCTATTTTTTAACAGTGTTGGAGAATATGAAAAATTATAATGTAAGTCATAGTTTCATAATGAAATCAATTTTTAACTTACATGTTCTTAGGGAAGCTCTTAAAAATATGAAATAGTTAAAAGTAGATGTTGAACAGAGTTTTATCATTGTTTATGAAATTAAGATATTGTTAATATTATTTATCATGTAATTAATTTTTATGAATTTTTAATATTATGAATATAATAAAATATGTAACTATTATATAGGACATTAATAAATAAGTCACAACAGATCATATTTTCACTTTAACTTTAAAATTTTTGTATTGAGCATTTGTATTGAATTTTTGTATTGAGTATTTGTATTGAAGGGGGAGATGCTATAATTATAATTCAAAACTTAACGTCACTTTAAACCCACAAATAATTTTTATGTTTATTCATGTTTAGGAATCTGTGTCTATAGGATATCAGAAGAGGCTGTCAGGTTGTTTGAAACTAGAGATATGGGCAATTGTGAGTTCCCTGATATGTGGCCAGGTGCCCAAACTTGGGTGCTCTGGAAAAAAAACGAGTGCTCCTCACAATTGATTCGTTCCACAGTCCCTCTCATGCCTAATTTTTAGTTTGAACTTTACTTCAACATAAATATTCTTTAGTTTTCCAGCAGCTACCACTTCTATCTGTACCCACAAGAGCACTTACATTTGTAATTCATAGACCTGTCTCTGAAGCTCAAGTGTTCTGTAATACATGGACATGGTAGCCGCAGCAATGAAACCCTCTCTTCCTAAGTTTTCAGGTGTACATGTTTACAGTTCACTGCTCTTTCACACTGTTTCATGAAGAAGTTTAATACATTTTGCATCTCTTATAGAAAAGTTATCATTCCTCTTTTTTTTCCTTTTTCATCTTTTTTATTCACTTTGCATCTCAATCACAGCCCCCTGCCTCCTCTCTTCCCAGTCCTACGCTTACAAATCCCTCCCCACATTGCACCTTCCCTTGATCATCATAGAATTGGGAGGGGAGTCCTGCTTGGGTACCACCCCATTCTGGAGTATCAAGTCATAAAGCAAGCACATCCTCTTTCACTGGAACCCAACCAGGAGGTCCAAGTAAGGGCAAAAAGATCCCATGGCAGGGAATAGTGACAGAGACAGACCCACTCCACTTGTTTAGGGGCGCACATGAAGACCAAGCTGTATATTTGCTTCAAATGTATAGGAGTCTAGATCCATCTCCTCCATTCTTCTTGCTTAGTGTCATAGACTCTGTGAGCCCTTCTGATCCTAGGTTTCACATGACAATCTGGACTCCACCTGATATTTAGTAGTGGGTCTCTGCATCTGATGGGCTAGTTCCCTTTCTGCAGACATAGCACGGTATCATTATTAATATGTGTCAGGGGTTGGCTCTCTCCCATGAGATGGGTCTCAAATTGGGGCCGTCATTGGCTGGCTGTTTCCTCAGTCTCTGCTCCATCTTTATACCTATACATCATGGAGGCAAGACAATTCTGTGTTGAAGGCTTTGTGGGTGCACTGATATTCCCATACCTTCTCTAGAAACCCTGCTTGGCTACAGCAAGTGGCCACCTGAATTCAATCTCTATATTCCACTCTGGTAGGAATCTCAGCTAGGGTCACCCCAATAGTTTCTTCCTGTATCCTCTACTGTCCCAGACCTTCGGCTAATAGCCAGAGATACCCTGCCAGGCTGATTTCCGTTCTCACTTACAGCCCTCTCTCCAACTCTTCTCCCCAAACCTCCCGAATACTTTCCTCATCTCCTCTTTTATCCACTTCCCTCTCTCCATTCGCCTACGATTATTTAGTTTCCACTTCCGAGTGAGACTCATATATCCTCCATGGGGACCTCTCAGTTTCTTTGTGTCTGTGGGTTGTAGCATGGTTGTGCTGTACTTTTATGGCTAATTACACACTTATAAGATCAATGAGAATTATTTATTTAGTACAATTCTAGATATATTGTAGCCCGCGTGGTCCTCTCGCCGGGAAGAAGACACGCGGACACTAGGTTCCTTCTGCAGCAACT
>NW_022196909.1:21903016-21992361 GCF_008632895.1 Mastomys coucha
TTTTTTGGAGGGGAAACTGGGAATGGAGAAATTTACATGTAAATAAAGAAAATATCAAAAAAAAAAATTGAGATCATGATTTTGAAAGGGAGGCTGAGGTAGCAGAAGCCAGGGGACAGTGGCAGGGGTAGAAATGATGTAAGGCACACATGTTCAAAGTTCTCAAAAAAATAATAAGTGAAAGAAATAAAACAGAAAAAAAGTTACTTAGAAAAGAAGTGAATATGTGGCAAAGATGATAAACAGATAAAACTTGAACAAATAATACATGAATATAAAAGAACACAAGGAAATCTTTTGTTTCTGGTCTTTCCTCTTAGGCTTTCTGTATCTCATATTATATATTTGTGCCACCACAACCAGTTATGAATATATTTAAGAGACACATTAAATGGCCCAAATTTAAGCTTCTTCATGATAATTTTCCCTCATTTATTTATTCACATATACATTTTAAGCATGCATTATTCATGATTTGGACTCTGTTATTCATTATTTAGGAAATGTTATTAGGATCACCTTCAAGAACTTGAGGAAGTTTTTACTGTACTAGATTTCTGTGCCACTCTTCAAATGCTCCTCATCACATTACATTTTCCAATCTCATCTCCTTTCCCTTTTTCCACATGATCTTCCTGATCCTGCCCCACCCCTGCCACTATCATGCAGCTTATCAATAAACTCTCTTCTATTATTTCCCACTTCCATGGAGATCCATGAGTCCCTCCAGTCCTTTCTTGTATTCCTAATCACTCTGGGTCTACAGATTGTAGATTGGTTCACATTTATTTAATGGCTAATACCCACATATAAATGAAAACATACCATGTTTTTCTTTCTTAGTCTCGGTTACTTCATTCAAGATGAGTTTTTCTAGTTCCATCCATTTACCTGCAAATTTCATAATGCCATTTTATTAACAGCTGAATAAATTATTCCACTGTGTAAATGTGCCACATTTTCTTTATTCATTTTTATGCTGAAAGGTATCTAAGATATTTTAAACTTCTGGCTAACGAGTAGAGTAACAATGAACATGATTGTAGTAAGATGAAGTGACCTTTGCATATATGCTTAAGGCTGGTGTAGCTGGATGTTGAGGTAGACCAATTTCGAACTTTCCAAGAAAATCTGATATTAATTTTGATAGTGGATGCACTACAATTTTTCACTCCCACCAGCAGGATGTGGGTGATGCTCCATATCCTCACCAGTATCTGCTGTCCCTTGAGTTTTTGATCATTGTCATTTTTAGAGGTGAGTCTGTGTGCGTTGTGGTAAATCTGGCTGTCTTTGTCCTGTGTAGACATGAAGGATATGGGGAAACAAACACAGAAAGGCTCTCTCGGGTAAAGATGCTCTGATCATTTCACTGTGTCTGCCCAAGTCTAGCTCCAGGCTGAGGTGCTGCCCCTGGCCAAAGTTGTCTGCCTGGGGCTTGTGGAAGGAGCTTCTCTGCAGTTCTCTGGAGGCCCCTTAGGCCCAGGCATCTTTCAATCCACACACTACCACAGCCTAGATTGCTGCTCCAGCCTTGTATTGTGGGTGATGGGAAGGGCAGTGATCTTTTTTATTAGATGTTTTCTTATTTACAATATCTCCTTTCCCAGTGATCTTTTATCTCAGGTTTGTTGAGCTCTAATGAATACATTGGGGCACCATTTTGTTGTATGCCATTTTGTTGCCTCCAAGCACAATAAGCCCATTCAAAGAAAACACAACTTTGTTGCAGTGAATCTCCAACTCCAATAAGCCCATGCGAGGAAAACACAAATCAGTTGTATATTTATAAACTGCACATTGGGACAATATGCCTCTAGACTACTTTCTTACAAGCTATGAAATCCTTACTTCTTGCAGTTTCTCCAAGCCGTGCAATTCTGATCCATCTTCCTTCCAACAACTACCGGTCTCTCGTCCTCCATTCAGTCTCCTGCAACAGCTCCTCCCATCCTCTTCCTGTTTTGCCCAGAAAACCCGCCTCCTCGTTTTAGCTCAGCGATTGGCTATTTGTCAACTTTCTTACACAATCAGATAATTAAGGGAAATTCCTCTATGTGTGTATGTGTGTTAGTATTTAATGTATATTCATATATTTTAGTGAAAGGTCTGGCCAGTGATCACTTTTTTTGGCTCCTTTTTCCTTAAAATAACTTTATACAAATCTTATCAAGCCAGAATCATATCACTTTTCTCCTCCTCCTTTGTCTTTCCAGCTCTTCTGAATTCCTTCCATGACTTTCCCACTCTCTAACTAATAGTCTCTTTTTCCTTATTTTTAGTTATACATATGTAAATGAATAAAAATTCTATATATGTGTGTGTCAATTTTTATATTATATTCCCTTTCATAAGATGAAATTTTGATGATGAGTGTTAATTACCCTTATTTGTTGGTAAGGTGTAAATTTCAGTAAGAATTTATGCTGGTGTAGCATAATTTGAATTTGGCTAAGTTTCTCGTACCAAGCATGACTGTACCGATATTGAGTGGGTCTCAAGTCCAATTAGACAGCTGGTAGTTACCACCTATATGTCAATGTCACTCACTACAACTTTAAAAATATTTGGCCATGTTCCTCATAGAGAGTGCAGCCACATAGGACAGTTAATTGTTTCCCTTTCCTGACAGCTTGCATAGTACTTTTAGATACCATTGAAACTACATAGCAGGAAGGAAGCTTTCAGATTAGACCCACTTGATTCATCCGAGTCTTGTTTTCTTAGCATGTGCTATCTTCAGCAATATGAAAGGAGGAAGAATGAATTTACATATGAATCCTTGAATGTAGCAAGGCAGTAGTTTTCCATTTGTCTTTTTAAAAGTGTCTTTAGTGTTACTTACCTCTTCTCATCCTCTGTCCTCTTCCATACAATTTGTTATCCTGTTCTAGGTGAACCCTTTATGTTGTATAATTCTCCTTTAAGTCTTCCCATTATATATCCCTCTCTATGGTCTCCAGTCAATTATTTTTAACTAACTTTAACTTATCAATTTATCCTGGGTCCCTAAGGTTTTCCTTGTCATTTTGCTTTGTCTGTGATGTAGAATGCTCTCTTTATAATGAGAGGATGAGAGAAATCCATTACACTAAAGGATGTACTCTATTCATGACTTTCTAGAAGCTACCAATATATCGTCACACATGTTTCTTCTTGGAGAATGAAAGTTTAGATGGAAAAGGAACCCCACACACAGATGGTGGCCCTGTGGTGGATTAGTTTCTTCTTTAATGTTACTAGCACACTCCTCAGCACAGTGAATCATTCTTAAAGGACACAGCCTATGCTTTAATGACAGCACATAGTGCTGCAGAGATGGACAGGATTACTAATTGTAACCTTCCTTTGTAGCAGTCCCTAGCAGGTACCTGGTAGACAATTTATAATGTACACTTGTCGTTTCATAGATTGGAACCTGGGATCCAGCCAGTGGCCTGAATATGACAGAAAGCCAGAAAGGAAAGCCAGCAAATATCACAGACTCATTGTCTAATCGTTCTTTGATTGTTACCACCATTTTGGTAAGTATTTGTTTTTCGATTATTTTAGAAAAATGTAGATAATATGGACGCAGATAAAAAACACATTTTAATGGGAATAGTAATGAATGGAATGCAATATATCTTATAATCATTTAGCAATTACTGTAACACGAAAAGATCAATATTAGCTCAGCCAGAATTTTATTTTGGTAATCTCTAGTAATATAAGACATATTAATATTTGGGGCATCTTTAGTGATCAAACAGCTTCATGTATTATGGAAAATGTTTACATTTCCATAGAAATTATTAATATTGATGAATTGCCAATGTCAGGATTTAAAAACAAATAGACTTACAGATGTGTATAGTTAAAAGAATGGCCTAACATAAACTCTGTTCTCTTGCTGAAATTCATTCCAAAGTATATAGCAATTATTTTCAATATTTTCTGTAATAATTACACTATAATCTTATTTCAATTTCATTGTCTTTAGCTGAAGTAATAACTCTAGTTTATTAATTTCCTTAATGGAATATAATAGATATTTTTTTAAAATAAGAAGCCTTTATACTAACACAATAATTAAATTACTAAGGTAGGTATCTTTTTTTACCAATATTATATTTCCATGTTTTAATTGGGTTGCCAGTTATGGACATTTGTGCCATTTGCAAAGGGGGATATTAGTTTTGGAATAAGTAGGAGCTCATAGATTATTTAGCCAGTATTACTTACTTGTAAGACAGCTTACTAGCGACCTTTCTATGTCTCTAATTCTGTAGCTAAAGTCTTTGGACTTATTTGTATCATCTCTAAAGCTTTGAGGTCCTCTTCAACTTAATATTAAGCCTCCTGCTGCTCTTTTCAAATATGACTTCTACATGCATCAAACTGGAACAATACTTCAGCTAAAAATTCACTGCAGGCAATAACCTACCTGACTTCTTGCTCATCAAACCGTCATTCCTAATGTAACCATTTTCTGTAAAAACTGTGTAGTAAGCAAGCAGTTATCTGTCTTTGATAGCTGTCCTTTTCTCCTTGGCTTCTTGAAGTCTCTATGTGACTCTATTTTTTTCAGCTTTCCTTTTACACAAAACATTGTGCTATCCAGAGTGATCAGTAAGACATCAAAAATTTTATCTTTGGCATTCAAGTTTTGGGCCATCTTATTTCTTCCTACTGTTTATCTTCCTTCCTTCATCAGGGTTTTCATTGACCTGGGATGACCAGGCACCCTTCCATTGGGATTGTTTAAACTTTGTTCTCTTTGGTTTGCAAACATTCTCCATTCGGGACACTATATCATTTTTCACTTATACTTTTCAAAATTAATATTGTGCTGTTTTTGTTTACATGAACATCATCTTACTAAATATTAGGAGGGTGCCTGAGGAAAAGAATTTGACTGTGTCTCTTTTGTCTTTACAATATCTAGCTCACAATGCTCTCAGAGCAAAGACTGTGACTGAGACATCTGTAACCTTCAGTAACCTGGGCTTTTCTGTTTTCCTAATCAAGCCCTCAAATGTATCTTCAATTTCTGACTCCATAACTTCACTCAGTTCTTTATTTTCTCCTTAAATTCTCCATTCCAACTCATCCTTCTAACCCCATCTTTAATGTTTCCATCCCACAAAGGGCTGTAACTTTTGATCAGTTGGGTGTACGCTGGGTGTTGGGAAGCTGCATGCTTTATACTCACAATATTCTATAATCCCATTTACCATGCATTAAACATTATTTTTACCATGTGCATCTCTTTCTCTTTAATGTTCAACTATACAATGCAAGGTACCACATCTCATATGCTTTCAAAAACCACTCTTATCATACTCAATGAATATTCAAATTATAAAGTATAAAATGATATTTAGTCAATGTAAGAAAATACTACTTTTTAAATAACTATAATTAAAAATTTTTAAATGTACAGTTCACCACATTTGTCTAATAAAATAATTCAATTCATATTTTTTTTATTATCAGTTAATTACTGGGGACTATGTTAAAAGAGATATATATTTTATTAATCACAAGCAATGTTTTATTTATAAATATACAGGTATCATTTAGCTGTAGTTTTTTATTTGTTTATTAGTTCATTAGTACTAGGGGTTGAACTTTAGTTATTGCATATCCTAGACAAGTGTGCCAGCACTTGTATCTGTATAACCGGTCCTCATTCTGATTATTGTTAAAATAGAGGATCTTGCTACGTTTCAAAGTTAGCCTTGAGTTCCAGTTGTGCTCTAGTCTATCACTGACTTTGTGATCTGGCTGAACATCCTCTGTAGTTGGGTAGATAGAGTTGCACCAGCAAGCCTTGGTAATTTAGAGATGTATCAGAGCCATCATAAAGCTGCAAGGATATTACCAATACAATGCTCAAAGCAAACCTGAAGCATTTGATGATTGTAATATTTCTAACAGTTCCATAGATAGTATT
Organism: Mastomys coucha; assembly: GCF_008632895.1. Lineage (NCBI taxonomy): Eukaryota > Metazoa > Chordata > Mammalia > Rodentia > Muridae > Mastomys > Mastomys coucha. The sequence goes on from NW_022196909.1 coordinate 21,908,955, forward strand.
GATTTTCAGTGATGCTGGTCAACTACCAATTAGTTCAGCATTCCTTATAACAAATATGATTTTCTATGATGCTTAGATTTTATAGGGATAGTATTTATATTTTAGACTACTCTACTGTGTTGCTTTTTAAAAAGAGTCTATCATTTCCTAAAGGGAAAAAGTAAATCACCTTATCTCTATGTCCCCTAATTTATTTCCCCCCTAGTACTCTGGTCATCATGCATTCATAACAAAAAACAGAATAAATGAAAAGGGATTATTTATCATGTTTATAGTGTACTTTTACAATATTTTTTCCAGGTAGTTCACTGCTGTAGTTCATAGGTGTAACATCTGAATAGAATGATTAGTTATTTCCTGCCCTTGGCAGCTTTGATAGTATTTCTGTTACCATGGAAGCTAGACAGCAATAAATAGGCTTTTTGATTGAACGTGTCTTTAATCACCCAAGTTCTGTGTTCTGAATATCCAGTGTCTTCAGCAATATGGACTTACCTTAAACTTCTAAGAGGCAACTAAGGGCCATGTTACAGTCTATATGGTTTAAAGAGTTGCATGTATTACCTGACCAACTATTTGAAAGGAGGCTTCTTTTCTTTTAATTTAAATATGTTTTTGATTTAAGTTTTATTGCATTATAATGATAAAAGTTACATCACATCAATTTATCTGAATTTGTTAACATTTAAAAACGTATTTTAAGTAAAATAATTAAATCACATTCTTGTTTCCCTTTTGTACCCAATCTCTTCCCAGAGACCCCCTTGAACACCTACAATACCTTTTTTTGTCAAACTCTTTAACATTTATAAAATATTATAACAATACTAGTGAGTACTATAAAAGTTGCTTGATTTAAAACAACAATCAATTTAACAGTCTTATGTAGATGCTTGTCTACATCAATACTGAAAATACATACGTTTTTCTTAATATAAATTTTAAATAACTCCAAACATATTCACTGTGTATTTCAAAATAACACATTACTACTAGTGTTTTCTTAAATGAACATAAATATGTAAAGTCTTTTTGCTGGTTTGTTTGTTTTGTATTTAGTGGAGCTTAAAATCTTGGCTCTTGTTTTGGTACAAGCCCAAAATAAGAACAACTTTTAGATACTGGATTTCATTGTAATAAGGCTATACTTCAATGACCCTCACATCACCAAAAGATTTTACCTCCATCATAGCTAAGCTGAGAGTTGATAGTTTTGCTGTGCCAAGGAATGAATTGTAGGCACGATTTTTGGATACAGACTTCCTGTGATGGTCAAAGCTATTTGACTTGAGTGAGTGACATTATTCTAAGTCCCCAGAGAACAGGTTACATTCTTTTATGAAATAGTGTGTGTACTAAGATGGTCTGTCCATGAAGTCATTCACCAACTGTTTCAATGAACAATGGCTCTGTTTGGATGGTGGCACAAACATTAGGTGAGGGTAAGAATCTGGTTCATTGGCTGTGATAATTTGGAAAGCATTCATCTCAGAGGAAGAGTAACTTATAAAGTCCTCTTCTTCAAACTTGATACAATAGTTACAAAAGTCAAGCAAAGCATTCAGTCTCACTCTTTGCTGTTCTCTTACAAGCCACCACCCAATTTAATTGTCTACATTTCTTTTGGCTGTATAAATACTTTTAAAATATGTAAGCTGTGCTGAAAACCATAGTATAGAATAAAAACATGAAATAAACAATACTACTAATAGAGAGGCTGTGATAGGAGAAGCAAGATTTCAAGATCATTATGTGGTACACAGCAAGACACTGTCGCTTACAAACAAGCTGAAAGTGTATATAGTTTGTACATACTGGACGTATTTCTCCAATTACCAAATTAGAGAGACCATTGGATGAGAGTCAACAAATTTCTAGTTCCTCATATTTTTGGATTTCAATTGATTAGGATACGTTGGTAATATTAATTTTCATATTAAGATATCAAGAAAATAATTGTTACTTCCTGTTGGTTTTGTTGTAAAAGGTGGAGTTATGTTTGTGTGGGTTTGTTGAAAGATTACTTTCTTGCTTCTTCGAGGGTATAGTTTTGCTCCTTATGTTCATGTTTTCCATCTATTATCCTTTGTAGGGCTGGATTTTTGTAAAGATATTGTGTAAATTTTGATTTGTCATGGAATATCTTGTTTTCTCCATCTATGGTAATTGAGAGTTTTGCTGGGTATAGTAGCCTGGGGTGGCATTTGTGTTCTCATAGGGTCTGTATGACATCTGCCTGGGATCTAGCTTTCATAGTCTCTTGTGAGAAGTCTGGTGTAATTCTGATAGGCGTGCCTTTATATGTTACTTGACCTTTTTTCCCTTACTCCTTTTAAAATTCTTTCTTTGTTTAGTGCATTTAGTGTTTTGATTATTATGTGACAGGAGGAATTTCTTTTCTGGTCCAGTCTATTTGGAGTTCTGTAGGCTTCTTGTATGTTTATGGGCAGCTCTCTCTTTAGGTTAGGGAAGTTTTCTTCTATAATTTTGTTAAATATATTTACAGATCCATTACTTTGGGAGTCTTTACTCTCTTCTATACCTATTATCCTTAGGTTTGGTCTTCTCATTACGTCCTGGATTTCCTGGATGTTCTGGGTTAGGAACTTTTTGCTTTTTGCATTTTCTTTGACTGTTGTGTCAATGTTTTCTATGGTGTCTTCGGCCCCTGAGATTCTCTCTTTTCTCTCTTGCATTCTGTTGGTGATGATTTCATCTATGACTCCTGATTTCTTTCCTAGGTTTTCTATCTCCAGAGCTGTCTCTTGTATTAGTCAGGGTTCTCTAGAGTCACAGAACTTATGTTAGTCTCTATATAGTAAAGGAATTTATTGATGACTTACAGTCTGTGGTCCAACTCCCAACAATCAAGTCCCAACAATGGTCGGCAGCAGCTGTGAATGGAAGTCCAAGGATCCAGCAGCTGCTCAGTCTCACAAGGCAAGCAGATGAAGCAGAGAGAGCCTTCCTTCTTCCAATGTCCTTATACAGGTCTCCAGCAAAAGGTGTGGCCCAGATTAAAGGTGTGTGTCACCACACCTTTAACCCCAGATGACCTTGCTTGAACTCGTAGATCTTCCAGTCTTAATCGTCTAGGATTCATAGCCACTATGCCACCACACCCTTAGTCCAAGATGATATTGAACTCATAGATCTTTCTATCTTAATCCTCTGGGATTCATAGCCACTATATCTCAAGATCTCCATGCCAAAATTCAGGTCGGAAACTTGTATCTCTCAGCCTCCAGATTAGGGCCAGGTGAGCCTTCTAATTCTGGATTGTACTCATTTCAGATATAGTGAAGTGGACAACCAGGAATAGCCACAACATCTCTCTTTCTGATTTCTTAATTGTTTCTATTTCCATTTTTAGGTCCTGGATGGTTTTGTTCATTTCCCTGACCTGTTTGATTGTATTTTCCTTTTGTTCTTTAAGGGATTTTTGTGATTCCTCTTTAAAGTCTTCTAGCTGTGTACCTGTGTTCTCCTGTATTTCTTTGAGGGTGCTATTTATGTCTTTCTTAAAGTCCTGTATCATCATCATGAGAAGTGATTTTAGATCTGAGTCTTGCTTTTCTGGTGTGATGGTGTGTCCAGGACTTGCTATGGTGGAAGAATTGGGTTCTGATGATGCCAAGTAACCTTGGTTTGGTTACTTATATTCTTACACTTGCCCTGCCTCATCTGGTTATCTCTAGTGCTACCTGCTCTTCCTAAAGCTGACTGTAGCCTGTCTTTCCTGTGATCCTGGTTGTGTCAGAACTCCTCAGAGTCAAGCTGTCTCTGTGATCCTATGATTCTGGGATCCTGTGGTCCTGGACTTGTGAGAGCTCCTGGGAGTGGAGCTTCCTCTGGGTGTTTTGGGACTGGCTGCGGAGCTTGCAGCCAAGGTCTACTCAGAACACAGGCTGGCCCAGAGTGACCAGGAGCAACCTCAGCCACTGGGCTGGCAGAGTTCCTGTGTGCCTAGGTCCTGCTGGTCCCAGTTACTCCAGGTGTTGGGACAGTTGTTGTGACCTCTTCACCTCTGATCCTGGGCATGTGAGAGCACCTGGGAGTAGAGCTTCCTCTGGGTTTTATGGGTCTGGCTGCGGAGCTTGCACCCAAGGTCTGCTCAGGGCAGCAAGTATTGGGCCAGAATGGGAAGGAACCTCTAATTTAAAAATTTATATATTTAGCTAGTCAGTTATTTTTACTTATTCACGTTACATACTGCTCACTGAACCTCTCTAGGTCACTGCCTCCCACAATCCTTCCCCTTCCTCTTGTTCTCTCAGTGGGTCTTACCCAATCTTGGCATCTCGCCCCAATTTTGACACCTCAAGTCTTTGCAAAACTAGGTAATTCCTCTTCCACTGAGGGCAGACAAGGTTGCCCATCTAGATGAATATATCCTATGTAGAGCTATAGGTTTTAGAATAACTACCACTCCAGTTGTTTGGGACCCTTATGAAAACCACCTGCACATTTTCTGCATATGTGCATTGAGGCTTCCTTAGGTTCAGCCTGTGTGTGCTCTTTGGTTGGTGGTTCAGAAGCTGAGAGACCCAAAGGTCCAGGTTAGTTGACTCTGTAGGTCTTCCTGTAGACTTCCTATCCCGTTCCAGGCCTTCAATCCTTCCTCTTATTCTTTTATAAAAGTCCTGAAGCTCTGGCCATTGTTTGATTGTGGATTTCAGTATCTGTCTGAGTCAACTGCTGGATGGAACCTCTCTGAGGACAGTGAAAGGAGGGCATGTAAGCTTGGTTTTTATTAGTCTAGGACTTTTGTGAAGATCTTTCTCAGGCCAAATAGCTTAACCTCCTTTAAATTCACTCACAGTCACACAGACACACAGACACACACACGCACACACACACACACACACACACACACACACACACACACACACACACACGCACGCACGCACGCACGCACACGCATAGATACATTTATATGTATTGTCTATACTTTAAAACAATATGATTCCATAAAGCTTTAAATTAATTTTGGCGTAATTTGTTCTTTGTTCTTCCTGTTCTGTACTGGCCTTTTTTTTTCTGCTCCAAAGTTGAAACCCATTTTCCCATTTTTCTGCTTCATATCGCCTGTATCCTGCTATTCTAAGTGCTATTTATCAAATAATGATAATATATATTTGTCTTAGTTCTATGAGAACACAACAATTGATTTTCTAGTTCCAAATGGTTAATCCAAAAAACTTACAATCAAGTACCATTATGGACACGGAGCAGCTTACATTTAAGAAAATGTATGTCTATGCATATACATGTATGCATGCTGTAATAGAACTTAAAAAAGATGCCAGGTATTTGAAACAGAGTTGAGTGGGAATTGGTCTCAGAGGGCTTGGAGAGATGAAAATGAAAGGAGAAATATAATTATAATCTAAAATAGAGGTAACTGTCTTAATTAAAGTTTCATTTGTGGTAATAAACTTCTTCCCCTAGAGCAACTTAGGAAGGAAGCAGTTTGATCTATTATACAATTCCAGGTAACAATTCCTTAAAGGAAATTAGGGAAGAAATCCAAGCAGGGAAGACACCCGGAGGCAAGAATTTATATCCCAAATGCTATCCCCTTCCCAGTCCCCCCTAACAGTGCCCCTTTCTAAGAGTGGGGAACCCATTTTTTTCTGAGAGTGTGGGGCACCCATTGAGTGTTCCCCTACCTTAGTGAATCAAATCTCGACCAGAATAGTTATATCCTCTCTCAGACAAGGCAAGCCCTTTTAGGAAATGGATACCACAGTCAGATTACAGCTTTAGAAAGAGCCCCTGCTCTGGTGGTTGGGGGACCTACATGGAGACTGAGCTTCACTACTGCTACATGTGTGTCAAGGACCTCTTTCCAGCCCATGTATGATCTTTGCTCAGCAGCTTAGTCTCTGGGAGCTCCTAGTGGTCTTGGTTAGTTGACTGTGTTGATATTCCTATCCCCTTCAGGGCCTCCAAACATTCCCTCAACTCTTCTAGAAGAGTCTTTAACTGCTGACCAAAGTTTAGCTCTGGTATCTGCATCTGTTTCAGTTAACTGCTGGGTAGAGCCTCCCAGAGGACAGTTATAGTAGGCTTCTGTCTGCAAGCATAACAGAGCTTCATTAATAATGTTAAGGATTAGTGCTTTCCTGTGAAATGGGGATTCAACTTTATCCAGTTATTGGTTGGCCATTCTTTCTGGCTCTGCTCCATCTTTGTCCCAGCATTTCTTTTAGACAGGGCAAATTTTAAGTATTATGAGTAGGCTGGTGTCCTTATCCTTGCTGTTTGGGGTCATGCCTGGCTATAGAAATTAGCCTGTTCAGGTTTGATATGGCACATCTTGGAATCTTCTTCAGTCCTAGATCCCTGGGACTTCCTAGAGATTCCCCCCAACTCTCCCCAGCCCTGGCAGCTACGGATTTCCGTTCATTCTCTCGGCATTCTGGGTACTTCTCACATTTCTACTCATACCTGATCTTCCTCCACTATTCCCCTACCTCTCTCCCCTCCCACCAAGTTCTCTCCCTCTGCCTTCCAATGACTATTTTGTTTCCTCTTCTAAGTATGAGTCAAGCATCCTTGCTTGGTTCTTCCTGCTTGTTTAACTTTGTTGGGTCTGTGAGGTCTATCATGGGTAATCTGTACTTTTTAGCTAATATCCACTTGCCAGTTGGTTATTCTGTACTTTTTTTGGCTAATATACACTCATTCATGTTCCATTGAGTCTGAATTACCTCACTCAGGATGCTATTTTGTTGTTCCATCAATTTGCCTACAAAATTCATGATGTCCTTTTATTTAATAGGGGGATAGTATTCCATTTTATAAATAAACCACATTTTCTGTATCCATTATTTGGCTGAGGGACATCTGGGTTGTTTCTAGGTTCTGTCTATTATGGAAAAAGCTACAGAGCAATAGTGATTTTAAAACTGCATGGCATTCGTACAGATAGGTTATAACCCATTTAAAAGAATCAAAGATACAGAAATAAACCCACACAAAGCTATGGAAACTTGATTTTTGACTAAGAAGCCAAAGCCATATGATGGAAAAAAGAAATCCTCTTTAACAAATAGATCCATATCTATCATCCTGCCCAAAATTCCAGTCTTGAAAAAAAAAAAGTTCAAATCAATCAAGGACCTCAACGTAAAACTGGGTACACTAAATCTATTAGAAGAAAATTAGGTAATGGCTTTGAATGCATTAGTACAAGCAACAATTTCCTTAACAGAATACCAATGGCTCAGGCTCTTAGAATTGCAATTGGTAAATGGGACCTCATGATACTGAAAAGCTTCTATAAGGCAAAGTACATAGTCAATAGGACAAAACAGCTGCCTACATATCACGAAAAGATCTTCATTAATCCTACATCTGAGAGAAAGATACTATCCATAAGATATAAGATATAAGTACTTATATACTTATATACAAGTGTGTGTATATGCATATATATGTATATATACACACACACACACATATATATATACATATATATATATATATATATATGATATAAGTAACTCAAGAAATTAGACTCCAGCAAACCAATTACCCAATTTAAAAAGTGGAGTACAGAGCTAAACAAAATAATTCCCAACAGAGGAATCTCCAGTGGTGGAGAAGCACTTAAAGAGATGTTTAAAATCCTTAGTCATTAGAGAAATGGAAATTAAAACAACCGTGAGATTCTATTTTATACCAGTCACAATGGCTAAGATTAAGAAGTCAAGTGACAGCACAAGGATGTGGAGAAAGGGGAGCACTCTTCCATTGCTGGTGTTATTTGCCAAACTTTTACAATCACTCTCAAAATCAGTCTGGCAGTTCCTCAGAAAGCTGGAAATAATTCTACCTGAAGACCCAGCTATACTACTCCTGGGCATATACCCCAAAAAATGCTTCACAATACCACAGCGACACGAGCTCCACTATGATCATTGCAACTATAGGTTGATCTTAAGGAAAGATCTTAAAGAAGATTTCCTCCTCCTAGGCATGTCCAAGTTTGTGTCAAGTTGACCAAAGACACCAGAACAGCAGCTGAAACCCAAAATTTAAGAAGGGCTCCATATGAGAAGTGAGAACAGTGTATATAAAGCCCCTAACACAAAGAACATTTCAGATACTTTCTAAGATTAGCATGAAAACTGAGATTGATACGCACTTGTTCTCAACTACATATGATTGAAATATGTTTATGTAGTTAATAACAATCTATAATAGTAGTCATTTCTAGCTTGCTTCTGAGGTGTTGACATAGATCAATACATTTGCCATTCATTTTTGCTTTCACAGTCTTTTACTTTATTCTAAATAAGTACAAGTACCCTACACCAACTAATTTGGGCAATTTTATTATTTTTTATTTTGATCTTTTATTTCTTTATTTTGTGTTTATGAGTATTCTGATTACATGTATGTTGGTGTGCCTTGTGCATGCTTGATGACAAGGAAGGACAGGAAAGGGATCTCATCTCCTGAAACTTCAGTTATAGATGGTTTTGAGGCACCACATAGTTGCTGGGAAATGACTCCAGGTCTTTTGGACGATGAGTAAATGTTCTTAACAACTGAGTCATCTGTCAGAAGATAAAAATTTTCATAATAATATTGAACTGAATCCCATGATTTATATGTATAGATAATAATGTCAACATGATGTAAAGTTGATACATTCCTCATCATCACCTACTTGGAAAGTAGATTTTCTCAAAATTATCTAGCTGACATAAACTACTGATACTACAAAATAAGATTTGTAGATTTTTCATGATCTATAAAGGAAGAGAAAAATAACTACAGATATTAACAAAATAGCCCTTGAATGAAGATTATTTTTCTAAAATAATATGTGTCATATTCAGGTCCCATATATACTAGAGAAGTATTTGTCTTTTGGAGGCATTTTTAGGTATCCACCTATTCTCCTTTATATAAGACAGTATTTAGGTGTTTTTTCTTGAATATTTTGGGTTTCTTATCTCGGTACCTACCTAATATAACACACTTTTCTTTTAGCCTTTTTGAATAACAATCTCTTATTTCCATAGACAAATAAAATATATGGGGCCTTAGCACAGTTTCCTCTTTTAAACTGAAATACAGAATTGAAGATATTTTTCAATACTTTTAAACTCTTCTCTCATTGATAGGAGATTTCATCCATGAGGGGTAAAATATGCATTCATACTATGAAGAAAATTAATTTCAGAAAGCAATAAACATTTACAGTGCTTATATCTTTAACATCTTAAATAGGATGGATGATATTACAAGTTTGGAGATATATGAACTGATAATTGCCCACCTCAAACTCAATTCCTCACTCTCTTCACCTTTATAATGTGGTATCTTACATTACTTTGTTCTTCAAATTTCTTATATAATTATTGTTTGATGTCTTTTTTCCAGTTTTCAATTTTAGGCTCTTATTTCCATGTATGACACTTTATGAAAGTTAATAGGGGGAATGCCTGTTTTCCAACTGGAGTCTTTATTTCAGTACTTTCTCATCTAAAGATATTGAGTACAAACCACAGTTTTGCTTTGTGTAGGAATTGATTTTGGCCATCAAGGATTGCTTGCTTTTAAATATCACTGTCCAATTACTTCCCTTCCTCACCAGTAGCACTTTAGTATAGAAATGACAGCCTTGGAAATCTGCTGACCTCTCAAGGAAATCATTTACTCTCTGGGAGGCTCTTCCTAGTTTTTCAAGGAATTTAACAAGTGTATCTGCCTCTACAACTTAGTCTTATATCCCTGAGCACTGTGGAAGGTTCTCTATTGCAATGTCCAGTTTACTTGCTTAGGTTTCAAATGCTTTATCCCCATGACCTTTATACACAGACTTATCTGCCAAAAAAAAAATGACTATAGAAGTGCCCAGAGTATAAAAATGAGATGTGAGCCAGACATCACCTAAATAGTTTCAGCCTTCCCTGTAACATCAACAAAAGCAAGTGTGTAGAGCTGTTGTCAATGACTTTCTACTCTTATCCTTCTCTTAACTATTGTCAAGAAGGGCAACCACATGTGTAATTCTCAGAGAGTTACATAGCACTCAGGCTTGGAAATCCAGACACTGCAGCATCACAAAGAACAGGAATTTATCTTTACAATTTGTGTACAATTTCTAGGTAGTTTTATCCACATATTTCAGAAATAATAACATCAAAAGAAATATATATATATATATATTATACATATTATATGTATATCACATTTACACAATTTATACAGCTTACAGGATGACAGATACTCATTTAAATTTTATGACCTTACAGCTGTTCACTCATTTAACCTACTTGTTTGCATGCAACATAACTTTTCGTACTACATTTTTGGTACATTTAATGGATTGGGCTGGCTTTACATTTCCCCCTTTCCATTCTTAGTTTCTTACACCAGCATATTTAGTTCTAATATTTTTTGTCATTTTCTCTCTAGATAAAGATGAAGATATATAGTAATTACTATACCAAAAGCTCAAGGAAAATCAAGAAAGAGATAGTGAAAAGATAACAAACCGGAGTACAGATTCCACTAAATGGATATGTATCTAGACATGACCTGGAAACTGTACCTATTAAAAATTAACAGGATGGGTTGCCTAAATACATCCTGAACAAGGGCACAGGTTGATATGCCAGTGTGGGCACAAGAAGTTCCATAGTGGTCCACATTTTGTTGAAGAGCAGATGCACAATGACTAGTGAGAGAGGGAGAATCTGTTTGTGTTTTTCAGATATATGTCCCCATATTGACTGTGCTTAGTTTTGGATATATGTTCATAGAACATAGCCAAATAGATTCAGTAGTTTTCTCTTGCTTGCTCTCTGTCTGTCTCTGTCTCTGTCTCTGTCTCTGTCTCTGTCTCTCTCTCTCTTTCTCTGTGTGTGTGATATTAATATTTAAAGAGAAGGTCATTAACTGGGAAACAGTTTGGAATACAGGAGTTGTTGTTCTTATATATAAAGTGCTCAAAAATAAATTAAATTAAAAAGTAAAAAAGAAAAGGTGAAAAACCAAAAGACAATGTTGACATTTTAAGTGAAATTGAAAACAATTTTAAAAATCTAGTACCTTAATTTTTACAGCTTTCTAAATTTCCAACACATATATACAAATACTCCTGTATACTCTTGAGATTGTTCTTAATTTCCTACTATGATGAAGATTATTAAACATTTTAATTGCATAGTGGTTTTTATGCAATACTTGTTCATATATATGAATAGGTACATCTGCTAACTTCCTAATTCTACTTCCTAGAAATAGCTTTCTCCACTATTTTACCCAAAATTGATGTCATCTTTGATAGTGAGTTGTGTTTTTTGGAAGAAGTTCTGGTCAATTTTGTATTTTTTTGGTGGAGAATTGAGACCGTTAGTATTCATAGTTATTGGTGAATGATGTACCTTACCATGTCAATTTGTTGTATCTATTATAGTTTCTTAGACCTATTAGTATTAACAGTGTAGGGATTGCTTGCATTCCCTGTGGTGGTATCTTTTTTATTCCTTTTGATAGCTTCATTTGATTTTATATTATAGTCATAAATCCTTTAGTCTACTTTTAACATGTATCTGTTTTTATTTGTCTTTCAATTCTATTAAATACCTTTGCTTGGTATAATAGTACAGGTTAGCAGCTATGGTCTTTTAGAACTTGAAGTACATCTTTCCAATACCTTCTTGGCCTTATAAAATTTTCATATTCTTTATGTGCTGAAGTCATACATGGCTTTATCCCACTCATCCTTTCTTTTACAACTTTGGTGTTTAAATTATGATATGTCATTGGGAGTTACTTTTTGAGTGCTCTCTATTTTTTTTTTTTTATTTAGGCCTTTTATACCTTGATGGCATTTCTTTCTTCAGGTTTGGGCATGCTTATATATATTTTTATTAAAAATGGTTTATGCCTTTGGTATGGATAATTGCATATATTCATCTTTGAAAAAGTTGTCTTCTTTCATCATGTCCCGAAGGTCTATTTTCCGTTCCATACATGTAAACTGATCCTTGACATTTTCTAAACTCTTAAGTTCTCTTACCTTCTCTCTAATCTCAATACTCTGTTTCTGTGCTCCAGTCTGTTGGTGACCTTTTTTTATGAGCTTTTTATACCACATTTACATATCTTTAATTGAAATATTATAGCTATTTATATATCATGAATTGAACTCCATTTCTTCAGTCAGCTCTTTGTTTTTCTTTTTCTTGAAACACATTTGTAATGTAATTTTTATTTACCTTATGTGAATATAATTCTTTCTGAACTCCATCTATCTAGTTCTAGCCCAATCTCCTCTCCAAGCTGACTGATTCAAACTGGCTTATCTTGGTTTTTCACTGAATTGTTCTGCTTGGCCTCAAACTAACTCTGGATATTTTTTTTCTAATCTTCTGGCTCCTCATTCTTTGTTTCTTTCTGTCTTCACCTGCAACCTGACTCTGTAAAACTTTTCTGATAAAACTGCTCTGTGTGTGTGTGTGTGTGTGTGTGTGTGTGTGTGTCTCCTATACCTAATCACTAATCTCTTTAATTGCATCTTTTCTGTCTGTCCCCTTAAGAGTTGGGCATACCCTATCTCTGATTTATTCTTTCTCTGATTTATCACTTGTTCTGTTCCTCAATTAAACATCATTTTCCAATATAACTGTTTCCTTCTACAAACTAACCATACCTTCATTGTTAGGTACTAAAAGTATGTCCTAAAGGCCTCTCTGTATTCCAGCCAGATCATACTGTAATTCAGAGTTTGACTGTATTGTAGCTGGATCATATTACTTCAAGGACTTTGGGTATTTTTCGGTGCCATAGCAGCAATATTGCTAGATTAAAATACTTCTACATATATTACTATCTGCTTTGGGTTCTTTGCATATAGTTGCAGTCATTCTTTTGAAGTATTAGTTATGAATTCTTTAAAATTTTCTCAGTGGGGACCAGTAATATGGAGTTAATATTTTTAATTAATTTTTACTTTATTATTTATTGATTATTTTAATTATTTACAATTCAATTGTTAAACACCTTCCTGGTTTCCCTTCTGCAACTCCCCTATTCCATTCTACTTCCATAATGCTTCTGTTAGGGTGTTCCCCAACCAATACAGCCACTCCTGCCTAACTGTTCTAGCATTCCCTTATGCTGGAGAATGATCCTTCACAGGACCTAGGGCCTCCCCTCCTGTTGATGCAAGATCAGACCATTCTCTGCTACATATGCTGCTGGAGCCATGGGTTCCTCTAGGTGTACTCATTGGTTGGTAGTTTCGTCCTTTGGGAGTTCTGGGGGTTCTGGTTGGTTGATACTGTTTTTCTTCCTATGGGGTTGCAAACCCCTTGAGCTCCTTCCGTCCTTCCCATAACTCCTCCATTGGAGTCCCTGTGCTCAGTCCAATGGTTGGATGCATGCATTCGCATCTGTAATGGACAGTCTCTGGTAGAGCCTCTTAGGAGATATCTATCCCAGGCTTCTGTCATCAATCCCTTACTGGCATAAAGCATAGTGTCTGGGTTTGTTTTCTGCAGATAGAATGGATCCCTAGGTAGTGCAGTCTCTAAAAAGCCTTTCCTTCAGTCTTTGCTCCACTCTTTGTCACTGTATTTTCTTTATTAAGGAGCAATTCTGGGTTAATATTTTTGAGATTGGTGGGTGGCTCTACCCCTCAACCAGGAGCTGTTGAGGAAAAGCTGCAGGGAAAAGGTCTCTACAGGTTCTCCCTCCCCTTTGTTGGGTATTTCAGCTAATGTCATCCTTATTGAGTCCTGGGAGCCTCTTGCTTTCCTTGCATTTGGGACTTTCTAATGGCTACTCACAACTTCACAACCCCAACTGCTACTCACCTGTGTTCAATTTCCTTACCCTCTGTGCATCTCTCCCATCTCCTTCCATACCTGATCCTGTTTCCCCTCTTTTCCCTTACCCTCTTCTCTCCCTCCCAAGACTCTCCCACCCTTTATCTCCCATAATTATTTTGAACCCCTTGTAAGTAGAACTAAAGCATCCATTCATTAGTCTTTCATCTTCTTAAACTGCATTTGGTTTGTGAGTTGTATTGTGGGTATTCTGAGCTTTTTCCCCCTGATATCCATATATCAGTGAGTACATATTATGTGTGTTCTTTTGTGGCTGGCTTACCTTACCCAGGATAATATTTTGAAGTTCCATCCATTTGCCAGCAAATTTCATGAAATCATTGTTTTTAATAGTTGCACAGTAATCCATTGTGTAAATGTACCACATTTTCTGTATCTATTCTTCTGTTGAGGGACATCTGGGTTGTTTCATCTTCTGGCTATTATAAATAAGATTGCTATTAACATAGTGGAGCATGTGTCCTTGTTATATGGTGGAGCATCTGTTGGTTATATGGTGGTATAGCTTGGTCCTCAGGTAGTATTATGTCCAATTATCTGAAGAACTGCCAAACAGATTTTCAGAGTGGTTGTACAACTTGCAATTCCACCAGCAATGGAGGAGTGTTCCTCTTTCTTCACATCCTTGCTGTTACCTGAGATTTTGATCTTAATTGTTCTGACTGGTGTGAAGTGGAATCTCAGGGTCTTTTTGATTTGCAATTTTAGGATGACTAAGGATGTTGAAAATTTCTTTAGGTGCTTCTCAGCCATTCAAGATTCCTCAATTGAGAATTCTTTACAGAGCTCTGTACCACATTTTTAATAGGAGTATATGGATCTCTGGAGTCTAGCTTCTTGAGTTCTTTGTATATATTGGATATTAGCCCTCTATCAGATGTAGGATTGGTAAAGATCTTTTCCCAATCTGTAGGTTGCTGTTTGGCCTGATGACAATGTCCTTTGCCTTACAGAAGCTTTTAATCTCATTTGTCTATAGTTGATCTTAGAGACTGGGCCATTGGTGTTCTGTTCACAAAATTTTCCCCTGTGCTGATGTGCTCAATTTCTCTTCTAATAGATTCATATCTGATTTTATGTGGAGGTCCTTGACCACTTGGACTTGAGATTTGTACAAGGGGATAAGGATGGATCAATTTGAATTATTTTAAATGCTGACCACCATTGGGCTAGCACCATTTGTTGAATCTGCTGTCTTTTTTCTCACTGGATAGTTTTGGCTTGTCAAAGTTCAGGTGAGAATAGATGTGTCGGTTTAATTCTGGGTCTTCAATTTTATTCTGTTTTTCTATCTGCCTGTCTCTGTATCAATACCATGCAGTTTTTATCACTAATGATTTGTAATACAGCTTGAGATAAGGAATGGTTATTCCTCCAGAAGTTCATTTATTGATTAGAAGAGTTTTCGATATCCTGAGTTTTTTGTTGTTACAAATGAATTTGAGAATAGCTCTTTTTATCTCTGTGAAGAATTTAGTTGGGATTTTCATGAGGATTGCATTGAATCTGTAGATTGCTTTTGGTAAGATGGCATTTTTACTATGTTAATCCTGTGAATCCATGAGCATGGGAGATATTTCCAGTTTCTGAGGCCTTCTTTGATTTCTTTCTTCAGAGACTTGAATTTCTTGTTATGCAGATCTCTCCCTTGTTTGGTTAGAGTCACACCAAGATATTTTATATTGTTTGTGACTATTGTGAAGGATGTCATTTCTATAATATCTTTCTCATCCTGTTTATCTTTTGAGTAGAGGAAGACTACTTATGTGTTTGAGTTAATTTTATATCCAGCCACTTTGCTGACGTCATTCATCGGATGGAGGAGTTCTCTGGTGGAATTTTTGGAATCACTTAAGGATACTGTCACATCATCTTCACTTAGTCGTATTTTGACTTCTTTCCAATTTGTATCAATTTGATCTTCTTTTGTTGTCTAATTGCTCTGACTAGAATTTTGCTGACTATATTGAATAGATAAAGGGAGAGTGGGCAGCCTTGTTTATCCCTTATAATAGTGGGATTGCTGCAAGTTTCTCTCCATTTAGTTTGATGTTGGATACTAGTTTGCTGTATATTGCTTTTATTATGTATAGGTATGGGCCTTGAATTCCAGACCATTTCAAGACATTTAACATGATAGGGTATTGAATTTTTTGAAATGTTTTTCAACATCTAATTAGATAATCATGTGGGGGGCCGAAAGATGGCTCAGCGCTTAAGAGCATTGACTGCTCTTCCAAACGCCCTGAGTTCAAAACGCAGCAGCCACATGGTGGCTCACAACCATCCGTAATGATATCTGACACCCTTTTCTGGTGTGTCTGAAGAGAGCTACAGTATACTTACATATAAATCGTTGGGACAGAGCTAGCAGGACCAGAGCAAGCAGAGGACCTGAGTTCAATTTCCAGCAAGCATATTACGGTTACAGCTACAGTGGATTTATATACATAAAATAAATAAATCAATCTTAAGAAAATGTGAGATAATCCTGTGGGGATTTTTTCTTTGAATTTGTTTATATAGTGGATTAGATTGATGGATTTCCTTGTATTTAACCACCCCTGCATCCCTAGGATGGAGTCTATTTGGTAATGGTGAATGATCATTTTGATGTGTTCTTGGATTTGGTTTGTGAGCTTTTTATTGAGTAATTTTACATTGACATTCATAAGGGAATTTGTTATGATTGTTTCTCATGTTATGTTGTTTTTGTTGGATCTTTTTGTGGTTTTGGTATCAGTAGAACTGTGGCTTCATAGAATGAATTACGTAGTGTTCCTCCTATTTCAATTTTGTGGAATAGTTTGAAGAGTATTGGTATTAGGTCTTCTTTGAAAGTCTGATAGAATTCTGTACTAAACTCATCTGGTCCTAGCCTTGTTTTGGTTGAGAGACTTTTAATGACTGTTTCTATATTTTTTAGGAGGTATAGGACTCTTAAGATGGTTTATCTGATCTTTATTTAACTTTGCTACCTGGTATCCGTCTAGAAAATTATCCCTTTCATCCAGATTTTCCAGTTTTGTTCACTATATGCTTTTGTAATACGATCTGATGATTTTTTAATTTCCTCAGTTTCTGTTATTATGTCTCCTATTTCCTTCTGGATTTTGTTAATTTGGATACTGTCTCTGGGCTCTCTTGTCAGGCTGGCTAAGGGTTTGTTTATCTGGTTGATTTTCTCAAAGAACCAGCTCCTTGTTTTGTTGTTTCTCTGTAATTCTCTTTGTTTCTACTTGGTTGATTTTGGCCCTGAGTTTGATTATTTCCTCCCCTCTACTCCTCTTGGTTGTATTTGCTTTTTTTTGGTTGTTGTTCTAGAGGTTTCAGATGTGCTGCTAAATTGCTATTGTATGCTCCCCCTAATTTCTTTATAGAGGCACTCAGAGCTATGAATTTTCCTCTTAGCACTGCTTTCATTGTGTCCCATAAGTTTGGGTTGTTGTCCCTTCAATTTGTTAAATTCTAAAAGGTCTTTAATTTCTTTCTTTATTTCTTCCCTGACCAAGTTATCACAGAATAGCAAGTTATTCAGTTTCAATGTGTTTGTGGGCTTTATATTGTTTTGTTTTTATTTAAGATAAGCTTTAGTCCATAGTAATCTGATAGGATATATGGGATTATTTCAATCTTCCTGTATCTGGCAAGCCTGGTTTTGTGACCAATCATATGGTCAGTTGTGGAGAAGGTATCATACGGTGCTGAGATGAAGGAATATTGTTTTGTTTTAGATTGAAATTTTCTATAGATATCTGTTAAATCCATTTGGTTCATAACTTCTGTTAGTTTTACTGTGTCTCTGTTTAGTCTCTGTTTCCATGATCTGTCCATTACTGAGAGAGGGGTGTTGAAATCTCCTACTATTATTGTGTGTGGTTCAATGTGTACTTTGAACTTCAATAACCTTTCTTTCATAAATGTGGTTGCATTTGGGACATAGATGTGCAGAATTCAGAGTTAATATTGGTAGATTTTCCTTTGATGATTATGAAGTATCCTTCTTTATCATTTTTGATAACTTTTGGTTGAAAGTCAATTTTATTCAATATTACAGTGGCTACTTCAGCTTGTTTCTTGAGACCATTTGCTTAGAAATATATTTCCAGCCTTTTACTCGGAGGTAGTATCTATCATTGTTACTGAGGTGCATTTTCTGTATGCAATAAAATGCTGGGTCCTGTTTACATATCTAGTCTGTTAGACTATGTCTTCTATTGGTAAATTGAGTCCATTGATGTTAAGAGATATTAAGGGTTAGATTGCTGCTTTCTGTTATTTCTGTTGTTAGAGGTGAAATTATGTTTTGTGACTATCTTCTTTTTGGTTTGTTAAAAGAAGACTATTTTCTTGCTTTTTTTAGGGTGTAGTTTCCCTTGTTGTATTGGAGTTTTCTATTTATTATCCTTTAAAGGGCTGGATTTGTGGAAAGATATTGTGTAAATTTGATTTTGTCTTGGAATATATTGGTTTCTCCATTGGTAATTAAGAGTTTTGTTGAATATAGGAGTTTTGGCTGGCATTTTTGTTCTTCTTGGGGCTGTATGACTTCTGCCCAAGATCTTCTTGATTTTAGAGTCTCTATTAAGAAGTCTGGTGTAATTCTGCTAGGTCTGCCTTTATATGTTACTTGGTCTTTTTCCCTTACTGCTTTTAATATTCTTTCTTTGTTCTGTACATTTTCGTGTTTTGACTAATATGTGATGGGAGGAATTTCTTTTCTGGTCCAATCTATTTAGTGTTCTGTAGGCTTCTTGCTAAAGGCATCTCTTTCTTTATGTTAGGGAAATTTTCTTCTATATGTTGTTGAAGATATTTACTGGACCTTTAGATTGAGAATCTTTGCTCCTTCTATACCTATTATCCTTAGGTTTAGTCTTTTCATTTTGTCCTGGATTTACTGGATATTTTGGGTTAGGAGCTTTTTTCTTTTTTGCATATCCTTTGACTGTTGTATCAATGTTTTCTATGATATTTTCTGCATCTGAGATTCTCTCTTCTATCCCTTGTATTCTGTTGATGATGTTTGCAGCTATGACTCTTGATCTCTTTTGTAAGTTTTCTATCTCCAGGGTTATCTCCCTTTGTAATTTCTTTATTGTCTCTATTTCTATATTGAGATTCTAGATGATTTTGTTCAATTCTTCCACATGTTGCGTTATGTTTTCCTGTATATCTTTAAGAAATGTATCCATTTCATCTTTAAGAGATTTCTATTTGTTTACCTGTGTTGTCCTGTATTTCTTTGAGTTATTTGTGTCCTTGTTAAATTACTCTATCATCATCATGAAATGTGATTTTAAATCTAAATCTTGTTTTTTTTATGTCTGTTGGACTTGCTCTGGTGGGAAAAATAGGTTCTGATGATGTCAAGTAACCTTGGTTTCTGTTGTTTATGTTCTTGTGCTTGTCTCTTGCCATCGGGTTATCTCTGGTGCTAGTTGGTTTTGCTGTCTGTGACTTTGAGCTTATCCCTCATGTGAACCTGTGAGCCTGTAAACTCAGCACTCCTGGGGTAGAGCTATCTCTGGGTGAGATTGTGGCACAGAGTCAGCTCAGGGTGAAGACAGAAACCGGAAGGATCATGTCCCTGGCTGCTCTTTGGTTCCTGTGTACTCTGGGCCCTTAGAGGGTTCTACTTGGACCAAATATTTGGGCAGTAGTGGTGGTCTCATCTTTGAGCTTTGGCATCAGAACTCCTGCAAGACAAACTATCTCCAGGCGGAGCTGCAATACAGAGAGCTTTGGCACAGAGTCAGTTCAGACAGAAACCAGAAGGTGAAATTAGTAATTTTTGAGTAGACATGTCTTATTTTCTGCACTATTGTATTTTTTTATGCTGAGACTAGTACATATAAATTTAGATATTTAGTTGAGGTAGGTTTTCCTCTTTTTTTTCTTTCTTTATTTGTTCTTTCATCTTTCCTTTCTCCCTCCCTTTCTTTCTTTCTTTTAAAGTTTACATTGTCATTCTTTCAGTAGAGGCATTTGCTATGCTGATGGGAGGTTGTATTAGGGTTGAGGAGTCATCTTCCTTAGCACCTTGGTCTTTATGCCTGGTCTTCTGATATTCAGCTTGTCTCTTGTCCCAGTCACTTTCTTAGTATCTCTGCCCTCAATAACACCCCATCCTCTTAGTTCTATTGTGACTGTCTGCCTGTAAGTCCTACCCTGGTCAACTTGGCCCTGTTCCTTCTTCAGTAGTTTTTTAGGTCTGTGTGAGATTTTACCTCAATCCTCTTACCTTGGGTAACCTCCAGCCTCCTCCTTCTTCTATAGCTTCTGCCCAAGTGTTATGGAACCTGTATTGGTAGGATCATTACACTGGTTCAGCTCTGTCCCTATCTCTAGATCTCTAGGTCTGAGCTTTCTGTCCAGTGGTTTAGGAATTCCCATGCCTGTGAATTTTGTTGCATGTCAACATCTGCTACTTTCTTGTTTGTACAGCTTCTTAGAGTATTGTGGAATTCCTTAAATGTGAGTGAGCTCTAACTTCTTCCCTGGTTTTCCAGCTTCTGCTGTAAGTTATGGAATTCCTGCTATCTGAGCAGCTTATTAGGGCATTCCTATACCTGTATTTTTCCCACTTCTTTAGTTTTCTGTTTAGCATTCAAATAGCTTCTTATTCAACTATGCCAAAAGATTTTTTTTTGGGTTTTGTTAGTTTGTTTTGTTTTGGTGATATTAAGTGTTTCTAAACCCCATATTTACAATTCATATATTTAAACTCCAAAATGTTTATTTTAAGGATGGGCTACAAAAAAGTTGTTTCAATTAACCATTGTTGATAAGTGAAATAAGTGGTTTGCAAATGTGCTTTATTGAATAAGCATTATTAAGTGAGTCTTCTTTAAAAGGTAATATATATAGGAAAGGTGAATTGGCAACCTTTAAGAAAGAGGTATAAAATTTCTTGGTGATAGATGAGTTAGAGAAAAAATAATAAATAATATGTAAGGACTCAAGAGTAAAATGTAGAATGATGTCATTACCAAAGAGCATGATTGAGATATTAAGAAAGAGATATAGGCTTCATTTGAATAATATAATAGTGCAAATGCTGGCAATAAATTTTGTGCCATCAAATCATGATAATGAATTAGGGTCAGAGATGAAAAACAGTTTAGAGATTTGCTAATAAATGTAGCCTCCTTTCCCATCAATCCTTTTACTGGAAACAGTGAACTCATACATTTGATTGATTTGAGCTTTTTTCCCCTCTTTGTTCTTCTTCTCTTATAAATTAATTTAATGAAAAATTTAATTTAATGTTTAAAGTACAAATATCAGAAGAAAGACAAAAGTAAACATAATCTTTCATTGATATTGAAGTTAATGGCCTACCAGGTTTAATGAATCATACAGTATTTTCTTTATGTAAGTATGCATTCTAAGCAACACACCAATTTCTCCTTTAAACCTATGTTTTGCTGACACTGTTATGTTTACTAAAGTATGAGTGAATAGTATAATAGCAAGGCTTTTGTCTTTTCTCTAAAAGCCATTTCAAGTATGTCACCCAGCCTTTCTCTAGAACAGAGTTATTAGTTCAATGAATGCTTTCTGTAATGCAGATGTGCTTTTCCCTTCTAAGATAGTCGTTGATTTTCTGTAGTCATAGGAGCAAAACCATAAGTATTTGTCAAGACAATAGTTGTTACCAACAAATATTTAGATATATTTATTTTGTGTATCTTTAAAACTCACAAAAGTTATTTTTCTTGAAAGGAGAAAAAGCCAGCCTGAAACTAAGAAAAATGTGATTGTGCCTTCATAGTTTACTTACATACTTTAATGTTTGTTGAGAACCTAGAATATAATGACTACTTTTGGGTGTCATGGTGACCACAACTAACCAACACAAACTAGTTTTCTAGATTCCCTCAGACTAAGCATATGAAAAACATAAAGAAAACAACCATTATTTTTCCATTAAATATAGAGGTACCATTCTAAAGGCATGCTAAATGATGATGGTATTGAAACTTAAGACCCAAATTTTAAGAGCTGTTTAATTTCAAAGTGAACAGTTGTCAAAAAAAAATTTTAACAGTATCCTGAGACACTATTTGCAAGATATACAAAATAAATATATTTAGATACAGTTTTTTTTTTTTTTTTGACAGGAGAAAGGCTTATGAACCCATGTGGAAACACTTCATCTTAGGTTTTGATCCTCACAATTTTATGGTCTTTTAGTCTTTAGTTCTTGTTATGTTTCCTGATGGCAGCTGCAAGGGTTTTCCACTTTCCTCCTGGCACTTTCACTTCCCATTGTGACATCCCATAGTGCTCCCTGGGTTTCTGATGTGAGTGCTAATTAGCTATGGCAGATTTCACACCTTAAGAACCAGTAGGAATAAAATGTAATTGAAAGACAAGATTCAACAATGGAAGCTAGGAATTCTAACTTTATATTAGTAAAAGCACATTTGTTATGAATGAAGAAGGCTGAATAAAAGTAACTTGGTGCTAACATATGGTCAATGAAGCAGTAGTAGCCAACTGCATCTTTACTTGTATTATAGATTAATTATATTTCCTTTTTTTCCTTTCTTTTGACTATGTTTTGTAAACTTACTTTACCCTTGTACCATTTGGTTTCTATGTACTTTTCCCACCATGCACATACGGGCATTTTGAAACATTAAGGTACACTGAAATGATTTCCAAATTAAACTTACTGTCAAATAATTCCCCCAGATGACTTTCTCTCTCTCTCTCTCTTTTTTTTTTGAGTCAAAGTTTTTTATATTTCTTTAAGAAATTTCCTCAATTTTGTTTACGAATAAATAACTGAAGATAAGTTTAGAATGGTAAAATGTAATTTAGACCAGTGGTAGTAATTATTATGAGAACTCACTTGAAATTACAAGTACAAAATTATCTACAGTCCCTGAAACTAAAAAAAAAAAAACACAATAAAAAGATTCATTAAAAGGATTCATTATTTTTTTCCAGTTTTAAATTTGCTTAATAAATGATGTAAATACATGCCTCAGAAGGAATTGTAAAGATATAATGTTACTGGTTTTCTGGTGAAATACTTTTGAAAGTAGTTAAAAAATTTACTTGACAAAATAAGCATTTAAATATTATACTTCTTAATATTGATAAATATAAAATACTCTTTGAAATCATGACACAATTATGAAATGCCTTTCTGGTCATCGATAGTCATCAAATGTTGACAAAGAATGAAAATCTTGTATTTCTCACCATCAAATTTCTTAATGAAATATTCCTAAAGAATAACAGCAACAACATTTTAAAGTTCCTTGTGATATACATTTTCTGAAAATGTGTGTGGGTATACATAATAGTTAGGATGTGAGATTCTCAGCTCTACATTCTATTCAAACAAGTTTGATCATGGCTCTGTGCCTGGCTGACAGATGGCTACTCTCCAATGCAGGTGTCAAACTGATGAGATGGGCTGTGCAATGACTCTAGAAAAGCTACTTAGGGTATCCCCAGGTTGGACCTAAAGAAAAACAGGAGCTAAAGTCATAAAACGCAGTATTTCCTTTTCTGAAGACCTTGACCCTCTGTTTTATACGTCCCTCCTATGCTTCATCTGTAATTGTCTTTTTCAGAGCTGATGCTCCTCTTTATGTTTAGTCTAGTGGGACTTAAAAACACAATTATTAGAATTAACTCAACAAAATTTCCTCTATGATGTTTTGGGTGACTGCTGATGTCACTAATCTTGTAAAATATTTGCATCATTTTTTATTTTCATAATTTTGACTCTGGGTAGACAATGCAAATCAATTTTCAAAAATTAGGCTTTAATAAACATATTTTATAAGAAGTCCCCATATAACAGTGTCTGTAGGATCTTCCTTCCATTGTGTGAGGACACTGATTGCTCTTATTTTGTACCTTTTATTCTACAAGTATGGAAATTTTAGTTTTGATTAATTTTTATAATTGTACCTCTTGAGTAATGATAATCGTTATTTCAATTCCATCATATATTTTAAAATAAATCCACCTTAGAATTATTAAGAAGTTTCTATTATGTCATTACCATACCCAGTATAGATAAAAATGATAGATTAAAGCTAACAAGAGCATACACAATGTTATACTAGAGGAAAGGCCCTATAGCCAGTCTCAGTAAAGACAGTCGAGGCTGCAGATTCTGTTATACAGGTCTATAACAGGTGTACAGGAGCTTCTCAGGTGTTTCTCACAAGGAGAGGCATATTCAAACACTCAAAGGCTATTCACTGGAACAGAGCCATTGTTTCTTCCATGCTATGTAGGGAGAGTAACTTTTGGTGTTCTACAGCATAGGACTATGTTTATACTTTATCACAATATAATATATAATTTAAGAGCACTAGAAGAGAATTCTAAGAGACTTTAATGATGTATTAATTAACTTTTCTTTAATATATTTATATAGAAGTGAGATATTCTATGACAAATGTTTTTAAAAGATCC
Source organism: Mastomys coucha (assembly GCF_008632895.1). Taxonomy (NCBI): domain Eukaryota; kingdom Metazoa; phylum Chordata; class Mammalia; order Rodentia; family Muridae; genus Mastomys; species Mastomys coucha. The sequence continues at coordinate 21,933,287 of NW_022196909.1, forward strand.
TAAATAGAAAATTGCTTTCAGCAAGATGGCCATTTTTGCTCTATTAATCCTGCCAATCCATGAGCAGGGGAAATCTTTCCATCTTCTGAGATGATCTTCGATTTCTTTCTTCAGAGACTTGAAGGTGTTCTCAAACAGATCTTTTACTAGTTTGGTTAGAGTCACACCAAGATATTTTACATTGTCTATGACTATTGTGCAGGGTGTAATTTCCTTAATTTCTTTCTCAGCCAGTTTATTCTTTGAGTATGGGAAGACTACTCATTTATTTGAGTTGATTTTATATCCCACCACTTTGCTGAAGTTGTTTATCAGCTGCATGAGTTATCTCTTGGAATTTTTTTGGGTCTGCAAATAGTAATACTTTAACTTCTTTCTTTCTAATTTGTATCCATTTGATCTCCTTTTGTTGTCTAATCGTTCTAGCTAGAATTTCAAGTACTATATTGAATAGAAAGACAGACAGTGGGCAGCCTTTTCTAGTCTGTGATTTAGTAGGATTGCTTCAAGTTTCTCTACATTTAGTTTGATGTTGGCTACTGGTTTGCTCTGTATTGCTTTTACTGTGTTCAGGTATGTGCCTTGAATTCCTGATCTTACCAAGAGTTTTACTATTAAGGGATCAGCATCTAATGAGATGATCATGTGGTTTTTATTTTTTCCCCTTTGAGTTTGTTTACATACTATATTATGTTGATGGATTTCCATATATTGAATTAACCCTGCATCCCTGGAATAAAGCCAACTTGATAATGGTGAATGATCATTTTGATGTGTTCTTAGATTTGTTTTTTGAGATTTATATTGAGTATTTTTGCAATGATATTCATAAGGGAAATTGGTCTGAAGTTCTTTTTTGTGGTGTTTTGAGTAGTTTTAGTATCAGAATAATTGTGGCTTCATAGAACGAATTGGATAGTGTTCCTTAAGTTTCAATTTTGTGGAATAGTTTGAAGAATATTGGTATTAGATCTTCTTTGAAGGTCTAATAGAATTCTGTACTAAATCCATCTGGTCCTGGCATTTGTTTTGGTTGGGAGACTTTTAATGACTGCTTATATTTCTATGGGCCTGTTTAGATGGCTTATCTGATTCTGATTTAACTTTCGTACATGGTATCTGTCTAGAAAATTGTCCATTTCATCCAGACTTTCCAGTTTTCTTGAGTATATGCTTTTGTAGTAGGATCTGAAGATTTTTTAATTTCCTTATTTTCTATTGTTATATCTCCTGTTTCCTTTCTGATTTTGTTAATTTGGATACTGCCTTTGTGCTCTCTTGTCAGGTTTGTTTATCTGGTTGACTTTCTCAAAGAACCAGCTCTTTGTTTTGTTGATTATTTGTATAGTTCTTTTGGTTTATATTTGGTTAATTTCAGCCCTGAGTTTAATTATATCCTGCTGTGTTTGATTATTTCCTGCCATCTACTCCTCTTGGTTGTATTTGCTTCTTTTTGTTCTAGAACTTTCATGTGTGCTGTTAAGCTGCTAGCGTATGCTCACTCCATGTTAAGCTGCTAGCGTATGCTCACTCCAGTTTTGTTCTTTTTTTTTTTTTTTTTTTTTTTTTTTTTTTTGAGGCACTCAGAGCTATGAGTTTTCTTCTTAGCACTGCTTTCATTATGTCCCATAAGTTTGGATATGTTGTGCCTTCATTTTCATTGAATTCTAAAAAGTCTTTAATTTATTTCTTTATTTCTTCATTGACCAAGTTATCATTGAGTAAGGTGTTCTTCAGTTTCCATGTATATGTGAGCCTTCTGTTGTTTTTGTTGTTATTGAAGACCAGCCATAATCTGTAGTTATCTGATAGGACTCATGGTATTATTTTAATCTTCTTGTATCTGTTGAGGCCTGTTTTGTGACAGATTATATGGATCATTTTGGAGAAGGTACCATGAAGAAGCTATATTCTTTTGTTATAGGATGAAATGTTCTATAGATATCTGTTAAATCCTTTTGGTTCATAAATTCTGTTTCACTGTGTCTCTGTTTAGTTTCTCTTTCCATGATCTGTCCATTGATGAGAGTGGGCTTTTGAAGTCTCCCACTATTATTGTGTGAGGTACAATCTGTGCTTTGAGCTTTAATAAAGTTTCTTTGATGAATGTGGATGCCCTTGCATTTGGAACACAGATGTTCAGAATTGAGAGTTCATCTTGGTAGATTTTTCCTTTGATGAGTATGAACTGACCTTCTTCAACTTTTTTGATAAATTTTGGTTGAACATCGATTTTATTCAGTGTTAGAATGGCTACTCCAGCTTGTTTCTTGGGACCACTTGCTTGGATTATTTTTTTCCAGCCTTTTACAAAGAGGTAGTGTCTGTCACTGAGGTGTATTTCCTGTATGCAGCAAAATTCTGCCTCCTCTTTATGTATCCAGTCTGGTAGTCTTTTTATTAGGTAATTGAGTCCATTAGTTTTAAGAGATATTAAGAGATCGTTCTTTAGGTTAGGGAAGTTTTCTTCTATAATTTTGTTGATTATATTTACTGGCCCTTTAAGTTGGGAATCTTCACTCTCTTCTATACCTCTTATCCTTAGGTTTGGGTTTGATCTTCTCATTGTGTCCTGTATTTCCTGGATGTTTTGAATTAGGAGCTTTTTGCATTTTGCATTTTCTTTGATTGATTGTCAATGTTTTCTATGGTATCTTCTGCACCTAAGATTCTCTCTTCTTTCTCTTATATTCTGTCGGTGATACTTGCATCTATGATTCCTGATCTCTTTCCTATGTTTTCTATCTCCAGGGTTGTATCTTTTTGTGATCGGTTTATTTTTTCTATTTCCATCTTTAGATATTTCCATCTTTGGATGGTTGTGTTCAATTTCTTCACCTGTTTGGTTGTGTTTTTCTGTAATTCTTTAAGGAATTTTTGTGTTTCCTTTTTAAGGGCTTCTACCTGTTTAACTGTGCTGTCCTGTATTTCTTTCTTTCTTTTTTATTTTTTATACTCTTTTCCATTTTTTGATTGGATTTTTTTTTATTTACAATTAAAATGTTTTTCCCTTTCTAGGTCTCTTCTTTGGAAACCTCCTAGCCCATCCTTCCTCCCCCTGCCTATAGTAGGGTGCTCCATACTCACCCACTCCCATCTTCCAGCCCTGGCATTCCCCTATACTGAAGCATTGAACACCCTCAGGCCCAAGGGTCTGCCTTCCCACTGATGTCCAAAAGGCCATCCTCTGCCACCTACGTGGCCAGTGCTATGATTTGTTCCATATGTATTCTTTGTTTGGTGGTCCAGTCCACAGAGCTCCAAGTGTTCTAGCCTGTTGACACTGTTGCTCTCTCTGTGGGGCTGCAAACCTCCTCAGATTCTTTAGTTACTTCTCCAATTCTTTCATCTGGAACCTGTGAGCTCAGTCTAATGGTTGACTTTGAGTTTCTGCTTCTGTATTTGTCAGACTCTGGCAAAGCCTCTCAGGAGACAACCAATCAGGCTTCCATCATCAAACACTGTATTTCTTAAAGGGAGTTATGTATGTCCTTCTTAAAGTCCTCTATCATCATCATGAGATATGATTTTAAGTCAGTCTTGCTTTTCCAATTTGTTGGGGTATCCAGGGCTTGCTGTGGTGGGAGAACTGAGTTATGATGATCCCATGTAGCCTTGGTTTTTGTTGCTTATGCCTTGCCTCTCACCATCTGGTTATCTCTGGTGTTAGTTGGTCTTGCTGTCTCTGACTGTGGTTTGCCCTGCCTGTAAGCCTGTATGTAAGCACTCCTGGGAGGCCAGTTCTCTTCGGGATGAATTTGGGTATGGAGAGCTGTGGCACAGGGTCAGCTCCAGGTCACAGAAGGAAACCTGAAGGTTCCTGCCCAAGCTGTTCCATAGTTCTGGTGTCCTGATAGCTCTGGGCAGATTCCCTCTTGCAACAGGAATTAGAACAGAAGTGGTGGTCTCACCTTTGCTCTTGGGTATGTCAGCACTCTTGAGAGACCAGCTCTCTCCTGGTGGCAACTGGTTATGGAGAAATGTGCTCTTAGCTGGGTCAGTACTCCTGGGAGACCTACTCTTTCCCAGCAGGATCTGTGTATAAAGAGCTGCAGCATAGTGTCAGCTCCAGTTGCAGATGGAAACTGGAAGGATCCTGTCCCAGGCTGCTACTTAGTTCCTGTGTCCTAAAGGCTTCAGGCAAGTCTTGTGGAGCAGAATTGGTGGTTCTACCTGTGCTCACAGGTATGTCAGCACTCCTTGGAGACCAGCTCTCTCCAGGTTGGACCTGGGTATGGAGAGCTGTGACACAGGGTCGGCTTTGGGCAACACCTCACACTTAATTTTTCCACCTATGCATGGATATGATGCCATTTATTGAGCATAGGGAAGCTGATATCTATAGCTTTCAAAAAATCAATGATTATCCTTCACCAGCATCTACAAGCTGTAGTATCTCCTAAGCAAGTATTGAAACCTGGAGAATTTCTTTCCTACTTCTGATGGAATTTTGGCTGAGTTAATCTTGTACAGGTTTTATGCAGATTAAAAAGCTGCTATTCTTTCATGATTGTAGTTACCACATTATATCTGGAAGACAGAATGTCATAGTAGTTGTAAATATCCTCTTGCTCTTACTGTTTTTCAGTCTCCTATTGGTAGCTATTCTCTGAGATTTGACTTGTGGGAAATTTGATACAGATATCCAACTTATAGCTGAAATCTCATTCTCATGTCTCTAACACTTTGACCAATTATTCATCTCTCTATTGGCTGTCTCCCCACTTCAAAAGAATTTATTTGAACAAAGTTGAGATCAGCTCAGTCTTGGAATACAAATGTAAATGTTTAGAAGTAATTTGACAACATGACTTTGGAGCAAAATAGCAACAGAATATTCTATTCTAGGGCCTATGACCACCACTGCTAGGGGTTTTAATTTCTGTATTCATTTAGTTTATTATTAAATTATTTTCCTACATAAGTTTTGGTTACCTTTTCCCTTTGCTATCCTCTAACCTACAACCTAACTTTCCAACACTATATTTTTTTTCTCTTTGTTTCTTTCAGAACTATATCCTAAAACACAGGAACAAAAATCAAACAAAAAACTCAACAAGATAAAATTACCAAATTAAACTAAACAAAGCAAAAAGTCTACCTCCCCTCACACTGACAAACCCATGAAGTTTGTTTTGTGTTGAGCAACTACTTCAGGGTATGGGGCCTGCTATAGTTTGGCTTATTAACCAGTGACACACCCATAGGAGAGAACTGATTTTCATCTTCTCAGTGGGTATCAGTGGCAAGTAGTTTCGTGGTTAGTGTGGGATTTTGTGTCCATTTACTCTTTCAGTGCTGGAATCTATTACAGTCTTGATCCTATGCAGGACTTATCCATGCTGCCAGTGTCCATGTTGAGTAAAGATGTCAATCAGTCTTGTTGTATCTGGAAACTGCTATTTATTTGGAGTTATCTACCACTTGTGGCTCTTCTAATCCTTATTCTCCCTTTTCCACATAGATTTCTGAGGGCCAGGGTTTTATGAAGACATCCTATTTAGGAAGGAGTCCTCCAGGTTCCTAGTTTCTTCACATTGCCCAGTTGTAGGCCTCTCTGTGAATTTCCACATACTAAAAGAAGAAACTTCTCTGATATGGGATGAGAGACACACTCTTCTCCAGGCAGAGCAATATATTGTTAGAGTTCAATAAAACATCATCTCAATTATAAGAATAATATTTGAAAAATCAAACTCAGTTAAACAGAGAGAATAGTGGATTGAAAAATGCTTACAGGCACAGATGCTTGAAGGGGTTCAGAGTTTAAGATAAACTGATGAAGCTTTGAGCATGTGTGGTCAGTTGTTGATAAGGGTAAGCATTCTGATGATAACAAAGCAAAAGGCCTTCATAATTCTCACAATGGACCTCAACACTTGTGATGTAATTTTGAAGGATTTTATGTATGTGGATAACATTAACAACTTGTGATTTTTAAAAATCCTCATGAGACACCATTTGGCTCAAAGATCTAAGAGAATATTGCAAAAACAAGAGTTGAAGAAGTCTCACCTACAATTATATTTGAAGACACCAAGAATCAAATTGCCTTAAAAAGAAGAAGGAGGAGAAGAAGAAGAAGAAGAAGGAGGAGGAGGAGGAGGAGGAGGAGGAGGAGGAAGAAAAGGAGAAGGAGAAAGAGAAGGAGAAGAAGAAGAAGAAGAAGAAGAAGAAGAAGAAGAAGAAGAAGAAGAAGAAGGAAGAAGAAGAAGAAGAAGAAGAAGAAGAAGAAGAAGAAGAAGAAGAAGAAAGAAGAAGAAGAAGAAGAAGAAGAAAAATAGAAGTATATTGCAAATTTGCCACTTGAGCTTAAACATTTTTTCTCTTAAACATAGTAAAAAATGGAATTAAGTGGAAAGAGCAAAATTCAAGGAGTGCAAGATTAATTTAATTTTAATTACATATTATTTTGTTTTCTTCTGACATTTTCATCCATGTGAAGTTCTTCTTGAGGTCAGAAGAATAGTCCCACTAGAAATAAGGATAAAATAAAGGTGAGGTTGGCATTATTCTTCTTAGTGTCATTGCTCATGCCAACAGTTTCTTGTTGATTTTCCTTAAAAAAATATGTTGTTTGTCTTGATATACAAATATACTATGGTACTGTCAAATGAGATTTAAAGATTTTGAGACTGGAAATAATAAACAGGCTGTTTTTGTTTTTTTCATACTGTGATATTTTCATGAGTTTATTGTTAGGGTAGTCATGAGGTAGCAAAAAATAGTTATTGCTGATGTTACTCATGTTACTAAAAATTACCATCCTGTACATTGCTCTATTGCAAAGAAAAACAGAAAAGATAAATATATTTATAAGACAGGGTTGTTGAATGAGCCTTGCTTTTCAACCATTGCAGCCCCGGATGGTAAATTAAACCTCCTTAAGTCAGGGAATGATTAGCAGTGCCTGTAAAGCAGGTTCAGAGAAATCACAACACCTTGTCTAAGATACAGGACATCCTTTGGATCTTGTTTACAAATTCAGAGCTTTACTCCACAATCATAAAGGTAGGGAGGATGGCAATATGTAGGTATGTACTGGACCTATTGGTATGAATCCTATTGGTATGGATTCCCTGATCTATATATATAGTGGGAGGGAGAGAGGGAAGGAAGGAGACAGAAAAGGAGAGATGAGAGATAAAGCAAGAGAGAAAGAAAACTTTATACTTCTTACCTTAGTCCCAGATGCCCACAGCCATCATCAACCACCATGTGAGTCCTCTACCCTAATTCTTAGCCTGCAGGTCCCTCTGGGCAAACCCAGCAGCTACTAGTTCTGCCCTGCCCCCTCTGCACTCCATTTCCAGGTTCCCAACTCTACTTGCTGCCCTGGAGTCATGCCTTCAGCCAGGACAAACAGGAGTCTGAAACAATTAGAGTCTAACAGATCTGATTGGATCCCAGGAATACTGCTGCCACCAGGGACAACCAGCTCTGCCTGAAATCCCAGAGGCCTCCTGACATAAGTAATTATCATCCTCAGAGGCCTACTCCTATCACAGACTAACAGGCCTGCCAAGACTAGGGACAACCATATGACTAAAAGGCAGTGTAAGAACATAATCAAGAAAAGCCTGGGCAACATGGCCCCATGTTAACCTACCTATCCTACTACATCAAGCCCTACATATTCTAACACATCTGAATCATAACAAAATGACCTAAAATCTAATCTTATAAAAATGATAGAGGCCTTTAAAGAGGAAATGAATAAATACCTTAAAGAAATAGACAAAAATACAGTCTAACAGGTAGAGGCCCTTAAACAAATAACAGATAAACATAAAGAAATCCAGGAAAATCCAGTCAAATTTGTTAGGACAATAAATAAAACTGTCAAGACATGAACATGGAAATGGAATTAAAAATGTAAACACAATCTGAGGCAATCTGGAGATGGAAAACCTAGGAAAGGATCAAGAACTATAGATATAAGCATCACTGACAGACTGTAAGAGATGGGAGAGAAAATCTCAGGCATAGATGATACTATAGAGGAGATTGATCCATCAGTCAAAGAAAATGCTAAGGCTAAAAAGTTCTTAATCAAAACCTTCAGGAAGTTTGGGATACCATGGAAAGAGCATACCTAAGAATAATAGGAATAGAAGAAGAAGACTCCCAACTCAAAGGCCCAGAAAATATCTTCAACAAAGTTATAGAAGAAAATTTCACCAACCTAAAGAAAGAAATGCTTTTAAACATAGAAGACGCTCACAGAACATCAAATAGAGTGAACCAAAATGGAAAAATCCTCTGCCACATAATAATCAAAACACTAAAAGTACAGAACAAAGAAGACATAGTAAAAGTCATAAGGGATACAAGACTAATGACATAGAAAGGTAGATCTATTAGACTTGCACTAGATTTTTAATAGAGATGTTAAAAGATAAAGGTCTGGACAGAAGTCTTACAGTGTCTAAAATATCTCAGATGGCAACCCAGAGTCCTATACCCAGCATACATTTTAATCAGAATAAGTAGAGAAAGCAAGGCATTCCATGAAAATAAAAAAAAAATATTAAACAGTATCTTTCCACTAATCCAAGTTTTGTAAAGTATTTTAGAAGGGAAACTTGATCACAAGGATGGTAAGTATACCTAAGGAAATACAAGAAATAGATCATTCAAAACCAGCAAAACCAAAAGGAGAGAAACACACACACACTCACACACATGCACACTCACACACACACACACATGCAAACACACACACACACATACCACATACATACACACGCAGAGTACATCACCAATGGGAACTAACACTCATTGGTCATTAATATCTCTCAACATCAATGGTCTCCATTCCCAAATAGAAAGGCTCAGGCTTAACAGAATAGATGCTGAAACAGTATCCAAAGGTCTGCTGCATACAAAAGGCACACCTCAACAACAAAGATGCAAATTACCTCAGAGTAAAGGGCTGGAGAAAAATGTCTGCCAAGGAGATGGACCCAAGAAAAAAGCTGGAGCTATTTGAATAGCTAATAAAATAGACTTTAAATCAAAAGTTGATGGGGAAGAACACTTGATGCTCATGAAGGAAAAAAAAATTCACCCACATGACATTTAAATTCTGAACACCTATGCCCCCAAAGCAAAAGTCCCCCACATTCATAAAAGAAACATTAATAAACTTAAATCACACATTAACAGTGGGAGACTTCAACACCCCTCTCTCAACCGTTGACAAGTCTTTAAGACAGAAACTAAACAGTGAAATAATAAAATTAACAGAGGTTATGAATCAAATGGACCTAACAGATAACTACAGAGTACTTCACCCCAAAACAAAAGAACACATCTTTTTCTCAGCACCACATAGAACTTGCTCTACAGTTGAACATATACTATGTCAAATAGCAAGACTCAGGAGATACAAGAATAATAATTGTATCATCTCAGACAGCTCTAAATTCAAGCTAGACTTCAACAACAGAAACAATAAAAAAAAAGCCTAGAGACTCCTGGATACTGAGCAACTCCTTAATCAATGATCACTGTGTCAGGGAAGAAATAAAGAAAGAGTTAGGGTTTCAAGTTGAAAGGACAATGGGAAATGAGAGAGCTTAGATGGGAACTTATGTGAAATGAACTAGTAGGTCATTTCCTTTGGTTAAGTCCCTGCACTTTAAAAATGAGGGTTAAAGGAATATGTAAACTTAAACTTCTTTGTACCACAGATAAAAATTTGTAAAAAGCTTTTAATATAAAATAATCAATAAAAAGTAATTTAGTAGATACAAAGTAAAGTAAAAGCTGAGTGCAATATTCAATGCTATTTACTGGTTTCTTCACAGGCACTCTGATGTGTATATTAATATGTTTTCTCCTGTGATATATTTGTCATCTTCAGCACATGATAATGCAGTTTTCTCCATCTCCCTTCGCAAGGATTACTTGGAACATTTTCTCCATTTACCTCAGTGGGGAATCATTGCACATCTTTCTTTTCTAGTGCCATTTCTGGGGGATTTTTTTAAAAATCTAATTATGTTTTTCTGTGAAAATCACAACCAGATATGAAGCAGGTAGAGAAGAGCAGCTGTATCACAAAGCAGATTATTTCTTTGCATTTATATGTAAAATTCAACTGAATCCCGAGTGGATAGCACTATACATGTGCGCGTGCGTGTGCATGCACACACATACACACACACACACACACACACACACACATACATGCAACATTAAATGGACTCAACTGGTTGTATTTATATATGAATGTGTTTATATGTATATATATATTTGTAGCAAGAATAATTATGGGAGAATATGTAATGAAGTTTGGGAGTAGTGGAAAATAGGGAAGGAAGACTGAAGTTGAAAATGATATAGATATGGTACGCACATATGAATTCTAAGGTAATAAAGTAAATGGAAAAATACTTTTAATGATAACCAATGGCAGTGACTGAAAGTTGCTTCCTGGATCATATGGAAAAAGGCTCCAGTTTTCCTATTTGTAATAGTCCCTTTCCATATGGATGAAAAGGTTTTGTGTTTGTTAGTGTGGCTAGCTTCATATTACTTTGGTTTGGTTATATCTGTCAAGGCCATCTGACCCAGAGGTCATACTTCTAATCAATGACTGCAGCACTACGCTCAGTCTCAATTTTTCTTTGTGAGCATTTACTAGATTGCACAGTTATTGAAGTTTTGCTTCTGTCCTTGGTTGCTAGCTTGCTCATCACTTCATAATGGATGAATTGAGTAGGCATAACTGTATAAGGTTGCAAAATTCCAAATATCCAGTGCTTGGTCATTTTAATAATAAGGGTTATCTAGTGGAACAGATACAAATGGGTCTATACAAATATAGGGAGGGTATGTATTATGATGATTCACATTCTGCTTCACAGTTAATCCAACAATGGCTGTTTCTAATGAAAGACCCAAGAATCTAGTAGTTAGTCAGCACACAGTGCTTTATGTCTTAGTGTATCTGCAGTATATGTTAGAATCCCAAAGCAATAGTTTCTAATATCAATAAAGGCACAGACTTGCTAGCTAATGCAAGAGCAAACAGTAAATAGAGCAAAATTACAATATTTTATACTTACTTTTCTGCATAGGGCTTTCAAATTCATATATCCGCATGCATCTTGTCAAAAATTTAAAACTGCATGCTGTAGAAGGGCATGGTAATTTATTAATCGTCCTTGGGAACATTTTACAAGTCAATATTTCTGTAAGACAGGTTATTGTGGCCTATATAAGTCACAAATATGACAAATGAAAACACGTTTTCCTATTGGAGATTTTTATCATTGTCTTTTTTCTCACATTACACATGAAGAGTCCTAAAAGAACCTCCGATTTTGCATATGACTTCAATGGAAGAGGCCATGATCAAATGCTGCTTTCTTACCTTTATATCTTATAACTTCTGAGGTTTTTACACTCTTAAAATTTTAGTTTTTTCTCATATTGTTAATTAAGATGCTTTCTGTGTGAGAAAATTGATAGAGAATAAATGTTTTATATAAATCTCACAAATGTGAAGGATATAAGCAGTTTTGAAGAAAATATAAACTATTAATCTATATTTTAACACTTTATCATCAGATATTTTTTCCATATGCTCCATGAAGATGCAATACTTTTAGATGTTTTCTCATCAGCCTTACTGCAATGTTCTGTGTCATCAATGATTCATCCAGAATGCTTTGCTAGTCATGTATGAGTAGGTTTCCAGTTTATTGCCTCTAAACAAAGTTAAAAGGCTTTGGGCTTTGAGATAAATTCAGAACCATTCTAGGCTACATGACTATTACCTTTTACTTTCCCAAGAACATGATCTGTAAGTCAGCACATAACCTATGCTGGGGTTTATGAGAATCCTCCAAAATGTTCACATAGCATGACATGTCTCACAAGAAATATGGTTGATTAAAACACTCCATTTGGGGTGGTTAATAAAGTAATATAGGCAATAGGTAAATAATTCTGATATTATAAATAGGAATTTCAAATCACTGACTGACTTGAATCATTGAATGTAGTTTTTCTCCTTCATGGAGATTTGTATTTCTATTAGGTCATATTTTTCTGTTGTTGTTTTTTTTTTTCCCTAAGACATAGGGAAATGCTTAAAATGTTTAGAAATTCAATGCATCTTGAATAAAATAAGTTAATTAGTTTCATCTTACGAAGGATTATAGATGTTTCACATTAAAATTAATTTTCATTTTATTTCTTCTTGTTTTTGAATATTATGGGATAACAACTATGTCGATGAACCAACATTTAGAAAAGAACTGTACCCCAGATAAGAGCTGAGGAGCATATAATTTATAGTTTTTATAAAGTTATTAGAAGTTTTATTTCATTTAAATAAAACATTTTGTTCCCTTCATTCTTCAAATACATCACTTCTTCAGGAGTTCATTTTAGATTCATTCTGTGCCAACTACCAGTCTAATTCAGATAAACATACATGAAGTATTGTTGTGTTCCTTAAAATTGGACTCGACCATGGAAATGCTGAAAAATTCTTATTACTCATGCCAGAGGAATGAGGTGCCTTTACTTCCAGCAAATGCTGATGTGCAGATATGAGAGCATGTGAGAAATTGCTAAAGTTGCCCAGGAGAGTTTTATCATATTATTCATTGAACTTGGTGTGTGATACAGTAATTGCTTCTGGTACCATTTTTCTTTCCTTTACACAAGGTTGTTATTTATCCATATGCCATGTGAAACAGAGAAAGAGACCTTAAAAGAGAGTCATAACTTGATGTAAAACTATCTTTGACACAATATAGCTGGAGATAGGAATCCCAAGTGAAAAACTAAGACTTACTTATAAGAATTAAATATGAGGACAGTAACACTTGACATTGTGGAGAATCATAAATAATAACAAGGTATACCTAAATTTTATCTGTAGTGATGTGCAAGGTTTTTAAAAGTTTTAATCAGCCAGGGATCAATAAATGTATTTCCCTATGACATAAGATTTTTTTATTGGCTTATAAAATTAATAAGTAGAATGGCCAATTGAACAATCAGATGAGGTTAAATGGCATAAAGCTTCTGAAGTTATTTTACTATTTTAATTTCTTACACATATCTTTTATATACCTCACGTAAGTAAAATTCGTCATTATTTGTTAGAACATTTCTAATCATTCAAAATATTCATTTTCATTGAAAAACATTAATATTTTAGAACAAAAATATTAACAATAGAAATACCAATATATTGCTTCTTCAACCTGATGAATAATGTGCTATTTTCACAAATTCTTTAAATATATTCATTAAAAAATGTGTTTTGTTCAGAAAAGGGTATTAATTTGTCATCTAGAAAATTAATTTTCTTTATTATATATTCCTTACTGTCCTCTGTAATGATGCCCTTGGTTTCTTCTGTAATGATGTCTTGATTATACTGCTCAATAAATAATACCATTTTGCATGTAGTATAGCCAATGTCTAATCCCAGTTGATTAAAAATCATAAAGCAATACAACATGTATTCAGTTACATAATGAGTTATACATAATTATGCATTCATATGAAGTATGAAAATGATTGCTAAAGATAAATTGATAGGGAGGCTTATTCTTAAGTGTTCCAAGAGTATGAATAACTGCTGGCTGCTGGTCTTTGACAAAAATTAAAAAAAAAAAATCTCAACATTGTCCTTTTCAGTTTGTCTTCTGTAAAATAGAAATTATAATGCCACTGATATCATGTAGTCATTATGAGAAATACATAATTAAAAGACTTAGAGCAAGTCCAAGCATTGAGATAAGTGCTTAGGAAAATGTAAACTAGCATTATTCCTTAGTGCACAGAATTTAAGTCATTTAATCTGTGCCATTGGAATAAAGACAACCAAACATTATCAATTTACTTACAAATAGTAATATGATTAAAATCAGAGTATGAACTCTGTAGAGTCAGTTTACTCTACTTCCGTGATTCATTTGACTATCATTCTATCTACCCAGAATTTTTGGTCTATTCTCTCCTCTACAGGGCGTTGTGATTTTCTCCTCTAACTATTCAGCAGTCTTTATATGGCTTCAGGAACTATGGGTTTGTTACTACTACACTGTAACAGCATAGAAGCACTTATTTATTTCAGAAGTTTCTCATATTTGTGTTCTTCTAGTTCAAGAACCATGGCTTTTTTGTTGACTAGAGCTTTGATTGCCTCAGTCCACTGCAGTAGCCATTTTTCTATAAACTTCCCATGTGTCACACACTGCTACTTTTTTTTTTTTTTTTTTTTTTTTTTTTTTTTTTTTTTACAAAACACTATTTTTTTATTCTATATCCTACACATGGTCAAAATAATTGGTAGGCATTGAACTTTCCCAATTAAACACTTCCTTCAAACTTTCCTCATTACAAAGCAGTACAAAACTCAAGCAAGCATGGTTGTTTTCTTAAAGTTAATTAACATATAAATATAGAATCAAAATATGAACTCATTTTATATAGCATATTAATTATGAAGGACTATATATGGTGGGACTGATTGTTCTGGCAGCATGTGTATAGTAGAGGGTTGCAAAGTTGATCATCAATGGAAGGAGAGGTCCTTGGCCCTGTGAAGATTCTGTGCCCCAGTGTAGGGGAATGCCAGGGCCAATAAATGGGAGAGGATGGGGTGGCAGGCATGGGGACGGGGGCAGCAACAGAGGTTTGTTATGGTTGTTTTTGTCTGTTTTTTTTTTGTTGTTGTTGTTTGTTTCTTTGTTTTTTGGAGGGGAAACTGGGAAAGGAGAAATCATATGACAGGTAAATAAATAAAATATCTAATAAAAAACGGGGAAAAAAAAACCCAAATGTTGAGAATGAGGAAACAGTGTTACTTTTGTTGCAAAGTGGTTGTTCTGCTATATGAATTTTCAATATATAGTATGCATTATTATTGGTTTGTATAGACTAAATATTTATGCACCACTACCAAATATAACACATATTTAAATCTTTTTAAAATTAGTGGAAGGATTAACAGAAGAAATAATTAGATATATCTATGACAGAAATACAGAATGGAAAAGGTGATGTTAGCCTATGGCTGCCTTCCATTTGAAAGCATAGAGGAAACATGCATAGAATGGGTTTTTCAGAACAGTGTTCTCTAATATTTTGAACAGGAAAGCCAGGGGCAAAGAGGAAATATCCTTTGATGGAAGCATTTATGCCATACTTGTATAGATCTATTTGCCTGTAAGGAACACATTTTAAATATGTTCAAAGCTGTTTATAAACTTGATGATATTTCAGCAACCAACTTACCTTAGAGGAAACCCATGTGTCTTGCTCTTAGAATACATATAGAATTAATTTCGATCTGTCTCTCTTTTAACTAACTTCACATACATGTACAAATTATGGTTTCTTCCAAATAACCTATTAGCGTTAAAGCAAGATAGAAAAGATGAGAAAAGACATTTCACATAATTAAAAATGACACAGCGGGTTTATACTCCTTTGACTACTTTCATGTGTTCACAGTTGTTTTAGCTTTGAGACTTAAGATATGTATTTAGCCTCACCAGAAATTTAAGTGATATTTATAAAACTGTCCTGACAGAACAATGTTGAAGTTTTTGAAAACCTGTTCAACAGCATAGGTCATCAGGGAATTACAAATTGAAAACGTAGTGAGAGGTCACAATAAGCCATTAAAAATGTGCAAAGGTATGCAACTGACCATAGTATTGATTGAGAATATCAAAACACTCAAAATGTTCCCACTGGTTTGAAATATAGATTTTTGTGAAATATAGCATCCCTTGCCAAAGATACAATATTCATGTTCCTTGCTGTATAGCCAAATAAATTGAAAAGTTATGTGTTGACACAAAATTTGAGACACACACACACATATATCAGCTTTATAGATCTCAGAATTTTAATTAAATTAGCAAATAACTGATGTACATATGAACAATCCAATATTATTCAGACCTAATGGGAAATGAGCTATCATCCTATAAAGGACATAGAGGAATCCTAAGTCCACACTGCAAATGATGGGAAGCAAATCTAAGAAGATTACACCACACTGTATTTTTATATTTACATTAAGTTTCCTTAAAGGCCAAAAGTGGACATGTTAAAATCATTAATGGTTAATATAAGTTAGATGAGAAAAGGCAGCTCCAGCAATAACATGCCATGTGTTAATACCATCTGCTCTTCAAAATATACTAGGGTCTGAATTTTATATGCACTTAGCAAATTGGACACATTCAGTGTGGATTATCTATACACTTTCTGTGTACATAGGCATATATATATATATATATACACACACATATATATATACATAAACATACATATATATATATATATGTATGTTTATACTGATTGCTGATTTAGTGACTCACAGGGCTTGACTCTTCAAGTTTCTCATTCTCAGCCTGTGCAACACTTCTCCCTCTCTGCACCGAATGTCACATTAAACACAAGGTAGTCATTGTTCTTATCATGAACTCTTCTATGTCTTATTGACCTACAAGCCTACTTTTTCTCATGTTCTAAAACTTACTTTCAAAGTTTTGAATATCTTGCCTCCATTCCCTAATTTGGGATGTACCTCCTTAGTAAAGGCTTCAATAGATACAAGTCAATTTAATTGTCCTTTGTGTTTTCTTGCCTTGTACTTACCTTACAGTATTTCTCTATGCTGTTGACCTATCTTATGTCTCTTTCTCACTAATCTTCATCTGAAGTTATATGTTCTATCTATGTATTTACTATCTGCTATGACATAAATGTGTTGGCTTAATTTCTCTTTCATGTAGAATTGGAGATTACTTACAATAAGAATAGACCAGATATGTGTGGAACTATTGATCATCAGACTGTCTCTCTATGATTTAAGAAAGCAGCTACATTTTCTCCTACAGTTTATTATAGCACTTTACAACTTCATTGTTTTATGAATAAGGTTAATATGAGTTACAAGTATTCTCTTAAATAGATAGGAAACAAGAATTCATCATTCTTTCTTATTCTAGATCTGATTGAAATAATATACCAGATATTGAATAAGTGGTATAATTCAAATTTGGTTATTTAAAGCACGATACAATTATATATTAATCATATTTTACATTACAGATTATGGTATTAGATACTGTAGTTACACAGTGAGTTATATAGTTAAATATTCTCTTGTAGGACACACATTCTTTAAGAAATATCAATATCTCCATTCTTAATATTTAAACTGTGCTAAAAAGAATCAGAAGAAAGTTAAATTGACTGCTGTCCTAAATTAATGAAATATTTTCTGTCTTCCAAGAAAATCCATTGTTCTGATAATGTGTTCTGGTTGACTGGTGTATCACTGTTTCATGTTTAATGTTTCAGGAAGAACCTTATGTCCTGTTTAAGAAGTCTGATAAACCTCTCTATGGGAATGATCGATTTGAAGGCTACTGTATTGATCTTCTACGAGAGTTATCTACAATCCTTGGTTTTACATATGAAATTAGGCTTGTGGAGGATGGGAAATATGGAGCCCAGGATGATGTGAATGGACAATGGAATGGAATGGTTCGTGAACTAATCGATCATGTGAGTATCTTTTTAATATTCCCATCATTTCTGGTTGATTGTTTTATATTTTCAGTCATTTTATTAAAAGAATATTTTTCCCTTTTTAATTTTTTTCTTTTTTTCTTGAGACAGGGTTTCTCTGTGTAGTCCTGGCTATCCTGGAACTCACTCTGTAAACCAGGCTGACCTTGAACTCAGAAATCCACCTGCCTCTGCCTCAAATTGCTGCACCCCTTCCAGGTCTTCCCTCCACAAAACCCGCACCCCTCTTTCCCTCCCCTTTGCCTCTAAGAAGGTGCTCTTCCACCTACCCACCCAATCCCATCTCAACCTTCTAGAATACCCCTTCCATGGAGCATCAAGCCTCCCCAGGACCAAGTGCCTTCTGAAATTTCCACTGATGCCAGACAAGTTAGTCCTCTGCTACATATTTATCTGGAGCCATGGATCTCTCCACATATACTCTTTGGTTGGTTGTTTAGTCTCTGGAAACTCTGGGTGGTCCGTTTAGTTAATATTATTCTTACTATTGGCTTTCAATCCCCTTTTACTCCTTCCCTCTTTCCACTAACTCTTCCATTGAGATCCCCAGGCTCAGTCCAATGGTTGTCTGTGAGTATATGCATTGATATTAGTCAGGTGCTGTAGAAACCCTCAGGGAACAGCTATAGCAAGCTTCTGTGAGCATATATTAGCATCAACAATAGTGCCTAGGTTTGGTGTCTGTGTAAGGAATTGATCCCAAGGTAGGGCAGTATCTGTAGGGCCTTTCTTTCAGTCTCTGCTCCATTTTTTGGTCCCTGTATTTCCTTTAGACATGAACAATTCTGGGTTAAAATTTATGAGATGGTTGGGTGGCCCCACCCCTCAACTGGGGCCATATCTATCTACTCAAGGTGGTCTCTTCAGGTTCTATCTCCCCACTGTTGGGTATTTCAGCTAATGTTATCTGCAATGGGTCCTGGGAGCCTTTCTCATCCATAGGGTCTGGAACTCTCTAGTGGTTCTCCAACCTCACCATCTCTACCCCTAAATGCTACATATTTACATTTATCCTCCTCTCCCCCTGAAATTTTCTCCTGTCTCTTTTTATACCAGATCTTTTCCCCTTTTTTTCTCTCCCCCTCCCTTTGCCTCCCAAAGGCGTTACTCCATTCCCCCTTCTAAGTTAGATTGAAGTATCCACACTTTGGCAGTCCTTCTTGTTAAACTTCATATGGCATGTGAGTATTCTGAGCTTTAAGGCTAATCTCCACTTCTCAGTGTGTACATATCATGTATGTCCATTTGCATATGGGTTACCTTTCTCAGGATGATATTTTCTAGTTCCATCCATTTGCCTGCAAAATACGTGAAGTCCTCATTTTTACTAGATGAATAGTATTCTACTGTGTAAATGAGCCACATTTTCTCTATCTATTCTTTGGCTGTGGGACATTTGAGTTATTTCCAGCTTCTGGCTACTATAAATAAAGCAGTTATGATCATAGTAGAGAAGATGATCTTGTGATATGGTAGAACAACTTTGAGGTATATGCCCAGGAGTGGTATAGCTGGGTCCTCAGGTAGTACTATGTCCAATTTCCTGAGGAACCTCCAGATTGATTTTGAAAGTGTTTATACCAGCTTGCAATCCCACCAGCAATGAGAAGTATTCCTCTTCCTTCACATCCTAGTCAGCATCTGTTGTCACTTGAGCTTTTGATCTCAGCCATTCTGATTGTTGTAAGGTGAAATCTCGAGTCTTTTTGATTTTCATTTCTCCAATGACTATGGATGTTGGACATTTCTTTAGGTGCTTCTTGGCCATTTGAGATTCCTCAGTTGAGAATCCTTTGTTTAGCTTTGTGCTCCATTTTTTTAATTGGATATTTTCTTTATTTACATTTCAAATGTCATCCACTTTCCCGGTTTCCCTCCCTCCCAGAGATACCCTATCACATCTCCCTCCCCCCTCCTGCTTCTATGAAGATGTTCTTTAACCCACCCACCTCATTTTTTAATTTGGTTGTTTGGGTTTCTGGGGTCTTCCTTCTTGAGTTTTTTGTATATTTTGGATATTAGCCACCTATAAGATACCGGGTTCAGAAAGATCTTTTCCCAATCTGAAGGTTGCCAATTTGTCATATTGACAGTGAGCTTTGCCTTACAGAAGCTTTTCAATTTCCTGAGTTCCCACTTGTCAATCATTGTCAAATGGCTTAGAGAATGAGCCATTAGTGTTCTGTTCAGAAAAATTTCCCCATACTCATGTGTTTGAGGCTATTTCCCACTTTTTCTTCTATTAGATTCAGTATACTTGGTTTTATGTGGAGGTCCTTGATCCACTTGGAGTTAAGCTTTATACAAGGAGATTAAAAAGTGGGTCAATTTGCGATCTTCTACATGCAGACTACTAGTTAGATCAGCACCATTTATTAAAGAAGTTTTCTTTTTTCACTGTATGGTTTTGGCTTCTATGTCAAAGATCAAGTGACCATACGTGTTTTGGGGTTTATTTCTGGTTCTTCAATTCTATTCCATTGATCTATTGGTCTATCTCTGTACCAATAATGTTTTTTCTAATCACTATTGCTCTGTAGTACATCTTGAAATCAGAATTTGTTTTTGTCACAAACAAATCAAATCCTCAGAGATTCTATATTTCTCTTCAAAAATGATCTGCACTAAATTATTTTATTTTAAGTGGTTTGATATTTTCACATGGCTGGTCTTAATTTTTCCATTACGATGTGATTTCCCAACCATGAATTCTTGATTTCCTCGGTGCTTACTTCTTTATCAACAAAGAAAAAACAATGCAAATTCTCAATTTCTTATGTTCATAGAAGATGCTTTGAGATCATTGCATCTATAAAAAAAGAATTAATGCATAAAAGCAAAATAAGCATATACAATCATAATAGAATTTTTATTATCTGGCTAAAATTTTGAATATTTACTATTAACTCGATTTCATTGACAAAATCGGCATTCTTTATGGGCCAGAAAAGAACTGTTTTAGAATTTCTTAGTTGACAGTTTTCCTTGAATTATTTTTTATAATAAACTTTTATATAGAACTGTATAGAACAGTATTTTATTTCAGGTATTTGTGACATTTGTTTTGTTTGAGAATTTCCTTGGTAATAGGCACAATATACCTAATGATACATAAGCAAGAATTATAGAAGATAATGAAAATAATTCACTTTCAAAAGTTATTTTATTGCTAAGCCTGGTAATTCAGGTAGCTGGGATCAATAACCTCAGCTTTGGAGGATGGGACAAGAGAATACAAGTTTAAGACAAACTTAGGCAGTTTAGTGAGAGCCGGTTTTAAAATAAAAGGAAGTTTGGGAAGAAATAGAGTGGAAAATCCCTTGCCTAGCATTCGAAACATGTTATGCTTAATTACCAGTATTGAAAAAAATAAACTATGAAAACATCTTTATGGATTGTTATCTCAACAAAAGCTCTTACCAATACCAGTAGTATCTGTAGATATTTTGCTCATTATTTTTTTTTATCAAATTTTACTTCATCTTTTTGTTATTTAAAAGTCTCATTTAAAATTCTTGTATAATGAATTTAGCCATGTTCACCCCCTACTCTCAACTTTCGCTCTTTCCATTATCTGCTAAAATTCATTTTTTAAAAAAAATCATTTATTTATTTATTTATTTATTTATTTATTTATTTATTTATTTTACATTCCAGATTTTATTTATACCCCTGGCCCACACTCCTACTGTTCCATGTCTTATACCTCCTCCCCACCCCCTTATGTTCACGAGATTGTCCTCACTACCCACCCAACCAGACCTCTAAATTCCCTGGAGTCTCCAGTCTCTTGAGGGTTAAATGCATCTTCTTTGACTGAAACCAGACCCAGCAGTCCTCTGTTGTACATGTGTTGGGGGCCTCATATTAGCTGGTGCATGTCTGCTTGGTTGGTGATCCAGTGTTTGAGTGATCTCAGGGGTCCAAATTAATTGAGACTGATGGTCCTCCTACAGAGTCACCCTCCTCCTCGGATTCTTTTAACATTTTCCTAATTCAGCTACAGGGGACAGCTGCTTCTGTCCATTGGTTGGGTGCAAATATCTGCATCTGACTCTTTCAGCTGCTTGTTGGGTCTTTTGAAAGGCAGTCATGATAGGTCCCTTTCTGTGAGCCTTCCATACCCTCAGTAATAGTGTCAGGCCTTGGGACCTCCCCTTGAGATGGATCCCTCTTTGGGCCTGTTGCTGGACCTTCTTTTCCTCAGGCTCCTCTCCATTTCCATCCCTGAAGTTCTTTCTGACAGGAACAATTATTGGTCAGAGTTTTGACTGTGGGATAGCAATCTCCTTCCTCATTTGATACCCTGTCTTCCTACTGAAGGCGGGATCTATTAAGTCCCCTCTCCCTATGAACAGCCATTCCATCTAAGGTCCCTGCCTTTGAGTCCTGAGAGTCTCTCACCTCCCTGGTCTCTGGTATATTCTGGAGGGTCCCCCCAACCTCCTACCTACCGAGGTTGCCTGTTTCCATTCTTTCTGCTAGCCCTCAGTGTTTCAGTTATTTTTCCCTCACCCAATGCCAGATCAGGTTCCCCTCTTACCCCAACCTGGCCCCCAGTCCACTTTTCCTCCCAGGTCCCTCCCTCCCCACTTGTGATTACTTTCTTCTCCCTCCCAAGTGGGACTGAGGCATCCTCACTTGGGCCCTTCAGCTTGTTGACCTTTTTGAGTTCTGTGGATGTATCTTGGGTATTCTGTACTTTTCAGGGACAAAGGGGGGCTAATATCCACTTATTAGTAAGTACATAGTATGCATGTCCTTTGGGGTCTGAGTTACCTCTCTTAGGATTATTTTGTCTACTTCCATCCATTTGCCTGTATGGATTTACTCAGGATATCCTCATTCTTATTAGCTGAGTAGTACTCCATTGTGTAAATGAACCACATTTTCTGTATCCATTCTTCTGTCATGGGACATCTGGGTTGTTTCTAGCTTCTGGGTAAACAGGTCCACTCTGAACATAGTGGAACATGTGCCCCTGTAGCATCTACCTGAAGACCCAGCTAAAATTCTTTGAAACACACTGTCCGCTCTTTTCATGTTTTCATTCTTTCTTTTATTAATGTAAGTACATTGAGCCTAATTAGAACTTTTTTTCCTTAACCATAGATGGGAGGTTATTTATTGGAGAATGGATTAGTTGTTTGTGGCTATATAATTGAAGTAGATGAATTTTCTTCCTCTGGGATTCGATACTCACTTATACACATTCCAGGAGAGGTGGAATGTCATATTCTAGTCATGTCTTGTCATTTACTATCAACATTTGTCTTGTTATCACTTTGTAGTTAAATTACTGTCATATATGAGTTTTCTTCCAGAGAGGGGGTAGGAAGAATATATTTGGCATTGAATAGGAAATAAAGGATATTACCAATAAATTGTTAAATTTTTTGCAAAAATGTTCATATTTATCTTATTTGTTTAGAATTAACTAAGATCTCAAATTTGGCAGTTTATCAGCTGTTTATCAGAAGTTCTACTTAAATGGTACATTTATATTTTAATTTTGCATACTCTTTTATAAGCTAATAAAATATTAGCTTGTTCCTTTGCTTTGACGACAAAGGTAAAATATTGAAAGTTCCATTACTAGTAATTTAATATTTATTATTACTATCTGTTACTAACAGTAATTAGGGTGGCTAAGTAATGAATTACTTAAGACTGTTTAACCAAAAGTAACTATTTACAGATTTTTACTTTTGTAAAGTCAGAGATAAAAGATGTGCCTGGTGACCTTCTGTCCACAGTATCATGATGTGTGTCTGCTTGTTTCTTTCCTGAATATTCCACCAGGAGGTCTATATTATCCAAGAAGTATATTAACTTTACCATGAAAGATTTATGAAAGGCTTACATGGTGTATTTACTGTGCTGGCCAAGTTTATAAACTAAATTTTGCAACTACTATTCAGTGCAGCAAAATGTTCTATTAAGAGTAGCTGGGGTATGTATGAAATATTTAACTGAAGCAAGAGCCTATAATGCAGGGTCAGTTACAGTAAAGGCAGATACATTTTACAGGTAGAAAGTTGGTTTTCAAATAGAAACCAAGGTGCTTATTCATGAGAATGTGTGCAGCAATTGCCCCAGTCATTTCAATAAGCTCTCTCAAGAAATTTGTGATAATTCATTTGATTAGAACATGGCAATATTAGCTCACTGGCTCTTTAAGGTATAAGTCATCTCTCTATATATTATCAGTGCTTATACTTGGGCTTTGTAGAATTAAGTCACTAAAATTATTATTAGTTTTCTACAATTTCTTTATAGATTATTTGTGTATATTTTTCTTCAAGGAAATTAAAGAGCCAAAAATGGTAAATAGGAAATAATATGTTAGAACCATTGAAAATGGCATACCAGATAATGGATTAGAGACCGCAGCCATGTACTAGGGGTGTGATTATTAACTAGAATTCACAAGAGCCTTAGACATGACACACACACACATACACACACAGATAAGAATAAGTGAGCATTATTATTTACATATTTCTCAAAAAGCATTTTTTACATTGAAGCCACTGTTATACATTCAAAGTTTTAATTTTGGTATTCTTGCTGTCATGACCTAATTTGTCGTCTTCCTTTTTGTAGCTAGACAACAGTCTATACTTACATAATTTCAGCAGTGTCTTCCTCATGTTTCTGTGTTCTTTCTAGCCTTGCTTCCCAACATTTAATGCTCATACTAAACTGAGGTGATTATAGTCAGCATAAAGTCAGAATATGCACTTTTCTTCCTAATTTAGTAACTCATTTTAGTAACGGGCCAGCACTATGAAACTCACATTGCTTGTTTCTCTTGCCTCAGGTTATACAGTGTGAACTCGATAAGCATTTGCATACTGAACTTTCACCACTAAGTGTCTTCAACCCTGCGCTTTACAGTTATCTTACTCCATCTAGTACGTATTTATCATGATTAGCTCCCAAATATCTCAAAAGCAGCAAGTACCAAGCATAATCCATCATGTGTCTTCCCTGAACCTATTCTTTCTGAAGACTTCTGCCTGTGCATCTTATAACAATTTAATATACTTCCAACCAAAAATTCAGTAGTCATTTTAAAATTATATCTCCATCCTTCATAGCTTATTCAACATGTTTCTTAAATAACTCAGGAAGCTGCTCAACCCTGTCAATGTTAATATTTCAGCATAATGATATTTTCATTCTAATCTATCATCTGTATTATGTTCTGTGGAGACTTGTTACAGAAAGAGAAATTTTATTAGCACTGCTTAAAGTTTTTCAGGAATTTACAATGCTCTGAAGATCTATGGCCACAATAATATATTTACAAGCCTGAAAAAAATCAAACTATAGTTCTCTTCTAAAACACACTTTCTTGTTTAGTTTTTCTCAATCTACTCCCAAGCTTTCTCATAGCCTTCTGTTTTAGCAGGCTCTTCTACAGGCCCTGAGTAAATAAGGCTTATCAACCATAGATCTACAGAGGAAGGAAAATGAGGACACAGCTTTTATTTCTCTCCTTTCTATTCAAGATTCTGCTGCGTTATGATAGTGCTTGAATGCCTTCATTCCTAATATTGATACCTGCTACAAGCTAGACAGACTCTCTCTGGTTCTATTATCTGGACTGTTCCTTACTGTTCTTCGTTAGATGCCTTCTAGCTCCAACCATATCTTCAGGGTTTTTTTTTCTCAGTTTTTCTTAATCTGTGAGTGACAATCTTTCTGTTTGGGTACCACTTACACCCTTGCTAGAAATGCATTTCAGTCTTTGCTCTTGAAGTTTCTGAATTTGGAACTTTGGACCAGGGCCAAAGAGCTCTAGTGACTAGTTCAGTGAGTGATAGAGGTGTTCCCTGATATGCTGAAATCACTGTTTCTCCCCCATGCTCCTATTATTCACTATGCTTCTAGTCCCAGGGAAGATGAATCCTTCACTGTCACTTTTACTTGAGTGTATTCTCTAGGCTTCTTCAGATCTAAATTGACCTGCCTTTGTATTTTCATCTCTTCTGATTTTTCCAGCTATACCTATGTAGATTGATGTTCCTTTAATATCTTAATGTATGCTAGTTCTCCTTGGACATCAGTCTCCATTCCTTATTCAGTTCATGTCCCCTGAATTACATTCCTTAGCTTTGGAAAAACTCTACAGCAGCAATGTCACTCTCCAAAAAAGCACCTATGTGACATTTCCTACTTCTTTTTTATATATAACACCCAGGCACACATTGTTTTAGTGCTTCTCAGTTAAAACATCCCTAGAAATAAGTTTGTAAAGTGTACCAGGAAGCTGGTTGTGGAAGGCAAATACATATAATCCTGGATAATTAAAGCTCAGAGACAAGAGAGTTTCAAGTTTGAGGACAGCCTAAACAACACAATGAGACCAGGTCTGTCTCAAAAGGAACAACAAGAATAAAAGTGAGTCCTTAAGTGCAAGTCTCTATTTGGCTTTACTGAATTATCTATAGATATGATTCTTAAGTGCTGACTAGGTAAATGAAGGTAAAATAATCATGGTTGTGCTAGGGTATTAGTTACCAACTGCAAATCTACTTGTGTCTTTCTCTTGGATCATTTGGCAAAGTTTCAGAGAGTCTGTCCATTCTTTACTTCAACGTGCTCTTAAACCTCTAACTAGATGTCTTTTACAGTATAAAAACATCTGAGGAAATGTTATTGCTGAAGAAAATACTGTGCTCTAGGTTAACCTGATTCTTTTAGACCCTGTTTAGAAAGAGAGAAGTACCTTTTGCCACATTTTCAGCAAAATCAAAGCATGCATATTGGTGGGATGGATAAGTGGCTTCATCTTCAAACATGTGCCCATTTTAGAATTAATCTGCAGGCTGGATTTGGAGAGAACAATTTAAGTAACCATCCCATGCTTTTATCTGTGGGATACAGTCTGGTCATTTACAGCAGACTTGGAGTAATTTATGTGAACCTTAGTGTACAAACAGTTAATACTTCACACAAGGTTCTTTTCTAGACTCCTAAAGTGTACTGCTACATCTGGCAGGCAATGTTTAATTAAAATGGATATTAACGAAAGACTAAAAGGAAAACGAAAGGTTTAACAATTCTCAAAAGTATAAGTAGGGAAAACTGTAATTAAAAGGAAGAAAACCACCTAAAATTCCACTTATTTACCCTTCCATGTAGAAATATAATTAAATCTAAAACCTTCCAATTTAGAAAACCTCTCCACAAAGTTAAATGATAAAAATTTCATTACTGAATCAGCATTAAAGGAAACATGATTATCCCTAGCAATCTACTAAGAGATTTTAACAACATGGTGTTCCCAATCTTTTATGGATCTAAACAGTGTTGTGTTAATTTGAATAATGTATGTCTCCCAGAGGAACATATATTTAAATACAGGGTCCCCTTGTTGGGGCAGCTGTTGTGGAAGTTTGCGACATGGAGCCTTGCTGGTGGAAATATATGTTGAACGTGCAGAGTTTCACAGCTTTTCCAGCTGTGCTCTGCTTCATACTTGGTGAAGATGGGATCTCACAGGTTCCTCGGTTAGCTTCCCTCTTCCTTACCTCCATATCATGATGGATTCTCCCTCTGGAACCTGAAGTCGAATTAATCTCTTCCATAAGTTACTTTTGGTCAATGTGTTTATTACAGCAACAGGAAAGTCAAAATTAAAAATGTGTTGCAGACATGGTCTCAAATTAAGCTTTCTATTTATTATTGTCTAATGGAGTAGTTTTGGCTAATGAAGATTTGCTCAAAGTTCATTTGTTTACCCTCTGTGTTAGGTATCTGATTTTTATCCAAAGGCAAAATAACTTAAAATTTTCACAGCAGGATGTTTTGCAACTTGGAGTCTAGTTATTTAGAAGTTAAATTCTTAGCTTCAAAAGACACTTGCATATTAAGGTTTAATTTTTATTGAAGTTATCTTTATAATATTTACAGGATATATTTCCACGTCTTTGAGAAAGATGGTTCCTCATCTTTTCTTTAAATTAATTTTATTTAGTTGAAACTGCCCTTGGGGTTCTACTCTGACAGGAGGGAATAAAGGACCTGAAAAAGGGGGTTTGAAATGCAAAGAGAAAACATGAAGCCAAGTTGCGTCCCAATCAAGGCTCCACTTTACTGAGAATAAACCAGGGTTTTTATAGTCACAGGAGAAACTGAAAACAAGTCTCTAGATTACACTACAAAGAAAGTTCAGGTGCCAAAGTTGCCAGGTTAAGATCTTCAGTTGGCTAGCTGGATGGCGTACTCAGGTGGTAGGCGTGGTCAGGCGGCTTCTTCAAAGACAAACAGTCAACAGAGAGCATCTGTCTTAGCTCCCAGGTGTTAGCCCCCAAACAGAGGCTGCCAGGAGTCCCATGGATGACTGAAGTGAAGAGCTGATGTAACATTTAGTTACATTCCAACCACTGCCCCACCTCCCAGTCCACACAAACAATTCCCTTCCCCAATCCCCTTCCACCTTGCTTCAGAGAGGAAGCTTCCCTGACCCCAGATCTTCCCCCTTCCCTGGGGCTTCAAGTCTTTCTAAAATTAGCATCTGCTCCCACTGATACCAGACCAAGGAGTCTTTTGCTATATATGTGCCAGGAGGCCTCAGACCAGCCCTTATATGCTACCAGGTTGGAAGCTTTGTCTAGGTTAGCTGAGACTGCTGTTCTTATACAGTCATCCTCCCTTACAGTCCCTTCAGTCCTTCCCTAATTCCTCCCTGGGATCTCTGACTTCAGTCTAAAAGTTGGGTGAAATTATTTGCATCTATCTCAGTCAATGGCTGGTAGGGCCTCACATAGGACAGCCATGCTAGGCTCCTGTCTGTAAATACATCGTAGCATCAGGAATAATGCCAGACCTTGGTACGCTTCCTTGAGATGGGGCCCAAGTTGGGCTTGTCACTGGACAGCCTTCCCTTCAGTCTCTTCTCCATTTTAGACACTGCAGTTCTATTAGGCAGGAACAATTCTTGGTCAGAATTTTTGACTGTGCTGGTAACACCATCCCTCCAATGGGGACCCTGCCTGTCTACTGGAGGTGGACCCTTCAAGTTCCTTCTCCCCACTATTAGGCATTTTTGTTAGGTCACCCCCATTGAGTTCTAACATTCTCTCACCTTACAGAACTCTGAGATTCTCCAGAGGGTTCCCAGCCTTTCACACTTAGAGGCTGTATATTTCCATTCATTCTCCTGGCTCTCTGGGCTTCTCTTGTACCCTCCAACCCCCAAACCTGATCCTTTTCCCCGTCCCTCTCCCCTTTTCTACTGAGATCCCTCCTTCCACCTGTCTTCCATGATTATTTGGTTTCCCATTCTAACTGCAACTGAAGTATCCTCACTTGGGCCTATCTGCTAATTAAACTTCTTACAATCTGTGTGTTGTATCTTAGGTATTCTGTACTTTTTGGCTAATATCCACTTATCACTGAGTTCATACCATGGATGTCTTTTTGGGTCTGGGTTACTTCACTCAGGATGATGTCTTTCAGTTCCATGCATTTTACCTGAAAAACTGATGAAGTCATTTTTACTAGCTGAATAGTATTCTAGTGTGTTATTGAACCATATTTGCTTTTCTTTCTGTTTATTAGATATTTTCTTTATTTACACTTAAAATGTTACTCTCTTTCCTGGTTTCCCTTCATAAAATCCCCTATCATACCCCTTCTCCCCCTGCTCACCAACCTTCCCATTCCCTATTCCCTGTTCTGGCATTCCCATACACTGGGGCATGGAGCCTTCTCAGGACAAAGGGCCTCTCCTCCCATTAACATCCAACAAGGCCATCATCTGCTACATATGTGCCTGGAGCCATGGGTCACTCCATGTTGGTTGATATTGTTGTTCTTCCTATGGGGATGCAAACCCCTTCAGCTCCTCAGTACTTTCTCTAACTCCTCTACTGGGGACCCTGTACTCAGTCCAATGGTTGGTTCCCAACATCCATCTCTGTGTTTGTCAGGCTCTGGCAGAGCCTCTCAGGAGACAGCTATATCAGGCTGATATAGCTATATCAGCTATATCAGCAAGCACTAGTTGGCATCCACAATAGTGTCTGGGCTTGGTGACTCTATATGAGATGTATCCACAGTTGGGGCAGTTTCTGGATGGCTCTTCCTTCAGTCTCTACTCCACACTTTGCCTCCATATTTCCTCCCATGTGTATTTTGTTCCAACTTCTAAGAAGGACCAAAGCGTTCATACTTTCATCTTCCTTCTTCTTGGGCTTCATGTGGTCTGTGAATTGTATTTTGGGTATCCTGAGCTTCTGGGTTAATAGCCACTTATCAGTGAGTGCATACCATCTATTTTCTTTTGTAACTGGGTTGCTTCAATCAGGATGATATTTTCTAGTTACATACATTTGCCTAAGAATTTCATGAAGTTATTGTTTTTATTAGCTGAGTAGTAGTAATTTGTGTAAATATACCACATTTTTCTGCATCTACTCCTCTGTTGGAGGACATCTGGGGTCTTTACAGCTTCTTGCTATTATAAATAAGGCTGCTGTGAACATAGTGGAACATGTGTTCTTGTTACATGTTGGAACATCTCCAGGGCATATGCTCAGGAGTGGTTTAGCTGGGTCCTCAAATAGTACTATGTACAATTTTCTGAGGAACCAGCAAACTGGGTTTCTCGAGTGGTTGTATCAGTGCAATCCCACCAGCAATGGAGGAGTGTTCCTCTTTCTCCACATCCTCCCAAGCATCTGCTGTCACCTGAGTTTTTGATCTTAGCCATTCTGACTGGTGTGAGTTGGAATCTCAGGGACTTTTTGATTTGCATTTCCCTGATGACTAAGGATGTTGAGCATTTCCTTAGGTGCTTTTTGGCCATTTGATATTCCTCAGTTGTGAATTCTTTGCTTACCTCTGTACACCACTTTTAAAAGGGTTATTTGGTTCTCTGGAGTCTGACTTCTTGAATTCTTTGTGTATATTGGATATTATACCTCTATCAGATGAAGGGTTGGTAAAGATCTTTTCTCACTCTGTTGGTTGCTATTTTGTCCTATTGACAATGTCCTTTGCCTTCCGGAAGCTTTGCAACTTTATGAGGTCCCATTTGTCAATTCTTGATCTTAGCACATAAGCCATTGGTATTCTGTTCAGGAAATTTTCCCCTGTGCCTATGTGCTCGAGGCTCTAACCCACTTTCATTTCTGTTAGTTTCAGTGTACCTGGTTTTATGTGGACGTCCTTGATCCTAAAGCTCTGCCTTGAGCTTTATACAAGAAAAATAGGAAAGGGTCGATTTGCATTCTACATGCTATCTACCAGTTGAACCGGCACCATTTGTTGAAAATGCTATCTTTTTTTCCACTGGATAGTTTTTACTCCTTTGTCAAAGATCAAGTGACCATAAGTATGTGGGTTATTTCTGGGTCTTCAATTCTATTCCATTGATCTGCCTTCCTGTCTGTGTACCAATACCACACAGTGTTCATCATTATTTCTCTGTAATTCTTGAGGTCAAGAATGCTGACTTCCCCAGAAGTTATTTTATTGTTCTGAATAGTTTTCAGTATCTTGGTTTTTTGTTTGTTTGTTTGTTTGTTTTATTTCAAATAAATTTGCAAATTGCACTTTCTAACCCTATGAAGAATTGAGTTGGAATTTTGATGGAGATAGTATTGAATCTGCAGATTGCTTTTGAAGATATTTCTATTATTCTTAGATTTGAGCTTTTCATTGTGGCATGACATTCTTGGATGTTTTGGGCTAGGAGCTTTTTACCCTTTTTATTTTTTTACCCTGTGTGTCAGTATCTTCTCTACTTGAGATGGCTCCTGTATTCTTTTGGTGATGCTTTGCTGTGTACTAGCCTTGGATGAGGACAAGGTCTGCAGAAGGGTGGACACAAGAGTGGAAACGGGAAGGAACGATCAGGCTGGGGATATCATTTTCTTCATGAGAGACTGGATGGAGAAGAAGCTCAACTTACTATGGCTTTTGCTACACTGACAGCCTTTTTTCTCTTTCAAGCTTTATTTATATATAAAATCATTTCCTCAGAAATTATATGGATCGCCAGGCAGTGGTGGCACATGCCTTTAATCGCAGCACTTGGGAGGCAGAGGCGGGTGGATTTTTGAGTTCCAGGCCAGCCTGGTCTACAGAGTGAGTTCCAGGACAGCCAGGGCTATACAGAGAAACCCTGTCTCGAAAAAAAAAAAGAAAAGAAAAGAAAAGAAAAGAAATTGTATGGATCGATTATACAGCTTTTCAAAATACATTTTCTTCTAAAATCTTCCTTGATTATGTAAGAATATTGAAATTGGAACAAAGCGAGAAAGAAACAGCAATTTTATAAGAACTAAAAATTAACACTATGATAAAATCAATTTTCTTTGAACTCAATATCTTTTTCCTTAAATTGGTGTCATAAATCTTTGTGTTCAAAAATTCAAGGTAGGATGACTTTATTCGAATTTGATTTTGTTTCAGTTTGGCATAAGATTAATAGATCAGAAGTTATTTCCTACTACCTATTATATTAATCCTGACTTTCTATAGAAGCACAATCGTTTTTTGATAGAAACAAGCCATTTTATTTATTTTAAATAGGAAATTTAGACATGTTGTCAGCTTACATTTTTTTTAAATTCCTAAAATTTCACATATAAAGCATTCATTTTAAATGAATTATTTTATTGAAAAAACCATTTCTACTTAATTATATTCAATTACATGCAATATAGTCTATTCTTTTTTTTACAATTATCTTATTTTGTTCTCTTTTTCTTTTTTTTATTAAATTCATTTTTTATACTCCAAAATCCATTCCATGCCCCTCTCCCAATTCACCCTCTGAATGCTCCTGTGCTGTCTGTTTGGTGGTCCAGTGTTTGAAAGATCTCAGGGGTCTAGACTAATTGAGACTGCTGGTTGTCCTTGAGGATCATTCTCCTCAACTTCTTTCAGCCTTCCCTAATTCAACAACAGGGGTCAGCTGCTATTGTCCAATGCTTGATTGCAAATATCTGCATCTGACTCTTTCAGCACCTTGTTGAGTCCCTACTGTTGGGCATTTCATCTAAGGTCTCTCCCTTTGATTCCTGAGAGTCTCTTATCTCCCAGGTCTCTGGTGCATTCTGGACCCTCCCATCCCCGCCAACCTCTTATTTCCCGAGGTTGCTTGTTTCTATTCTTTCTGCTGTTCTTCAGGGCTTCAGTCCTTTTCCCTCTCCTAGTCAGATCAGTTCCCCTCTCCCCCCACACTTCCCACCCCCCATCCACTTTCTTTCTCAAGTCCCTCCCTCCCTCCCCACTTGTGATTGCTTTCTTCTTCCTCCCAAGTATGACTGAGGTGTTCTCACTTGGGCACTTCAACTTGTTGACCTTTTTGAATTCTGTGTGCTGTATCTTGAGTATTCTGTTTTGTTTTTGTTGTTGTTGCTGTTGTTTTGTTTGTTTTTTGTTTTTTGTTTTTTGGGATTTTTTTTTGTGTTTTTTTTATTTTGTTTGTTGTTGTTGTTGTTGTTGTTGTTGTTGTGTTGGTTTTGCTAATATCCACTTATTAGTGAGTACATACCATGCTTGTCCTCTTGGGCAGGAGTTACTTCATTGAGAATCATATTTTCTAGTTCCATCTATTTGCCAGCAGAGCTCGGGATGCCTTCATTCTTAATAGCTGAGTAATATTCCATTGTGTACGAAAACCACATTTTCTGTAACCATTCTTTTGTTGAGGGACATCTAATTTGTTTCCAGCTTCTGGTGATCACAAATAAGGCTGCTATGAACATAGTGGAACATGTGCTCTAACGTTTATTTAACTCTCCCTTTCCTTCTTCTATATTTCTTTTATATTTGGCATATGACCACTATCCTTTTTCTTTGATTCTTAAAATATTGTTCAGCCCCTCTGCTTAAGAGAGGGTTGTCTATCAGTAATGTTCTGGTCTAACAAGTTATTTCAGGAAAGCAGGCATTTCACTAAGTCAGGACATCTTTCTCTGTATCTCTGTCTTGAATTCTTGTTACAATATGATTCCTATCTTTATTACAATTCTGTAAAGAGCATAAAAACATCAGGGTTTCTAAAAATGCTTATTTTGCCTTCAAGAACTTACCAGAGCTTGTCATAAACTTGAATGATTTTAATAGACACTATTCCTAAAATGATTTTACTCCTCTTTAATCTACAACATGGTATGCTAGAATATCCTGGGTAAGGCACAACAAGCTTATGTCCTTGTACTCAGTTAATTGAGAAGAGTATCTTAAACTATTGAGTTTCACCATTATAAAATAGGTAGTAGATATGATAATTGAGAAATTATTAGTATAAACTTATAAATTATATACATTTCCAGTGTATACATTATATACAGTTCCTCATATATAATAGGTGAATAGAAGATACAGCAAAAATCCAAACGTTGTGTCTTTATACTTGTTCTGTGTGGTTGTTGAATATAAATGTAAGATATACTGACTCCACATCCATGAAAAGGAATGGAGAATTGGAGTTTTACTTTTAATAATTTTGAGATATTACACTTAATTTCTTTCAATGTTTAATGGCACTGGTAAATATTATTGGCTAAATGCACTTGGTATTAGGAATCACCATGCCACACCAGTGTTTTTGCTGTGTGTGGTGTCTTGTGTCTATTGTCAACTAATCTAATAATATTAAATGGAAATTTTCAGAAATAAGCTATTGATAAGTATTGACTGGCATACCATGCTGAATAATGTCTTATACTCTTCTGCTCTTTCTTCCATCCTTACAGATACATAATTTTTGTTCCACTATATTTACATTGTTCTGTATACTACTCATTCAATGCTCATTCTGCTTCTTGGGTAACTGGGCTGCTTACCCTTGGTTTGTAGTGCTTGCATTTAAATAAGAAGGACTTCCCTAATGAATGGTCCTTGACACTGCAAGAGCAAATTTGCAGGTTACTGAAAAACGCATAAAGTTCAGATATTTAGAGGGAAGAAAGGAGGATTATTTAAGTCTTATAGTTCAATTTTTTTTTCTCCCTTGATAGTATGCGGACTATCTTCCTGTACCTTCCTGTACTAAAGCTGCTACCCCAAAGGGGTGAAGACTCCACATAGGCACCAGATCAACTGCTTCATGTTCAAGGAGTTTTGCATTTGTTGTCTTAAGCAATTTAACCTTGTGAGAAGCTTGTGAGAAACATTCTAAAATCTTGGTAACAACCTGGATGGTTTGTGGATTGCCAGAACCCATTGGACTAACAACTCAATTAGATGTACTCCATTGAATTTTGGAAAAGAGATGTTCAGTTAGCGCCATGAATTCCTCCTCCATTATTTGGCAATTTCACTTAGGTCAAATTTAAAATATTTCCTTTAGGAAGCTTCCACTGTACTATATTTCCATACTGCCTCTCAAATGGCTTTTCATTTTAGCTCTGTCTCCTCATATTCCATCCATGTCAATATCTTCCCTCATCCTCTTTCCTTGATACTCTAATTCCAGCTCCCTTCCATGCCATCCATAAGTCACTGTTTATTTTCCTTTCCTAAGGAGATTTATCTGTCCATCCTTAGTCCTAATTCTATACCTAACTCTGTGGTTCTACAAATTTTAGCTTGTTCATCATTGACTTTTGAGGAAATATTCACATATAGGAGAATACATACTTTATTTGTCTTTCTGGTTTGGTTTAACTCATTCAGGATGGTATTTGTTCTAGTTCCAGCCATTTGCCTAATATTGTTATGATTTTATTTCTTTAAATAGTTGAGTAATGCTACATCGGTAATACAACACATTTTCTTTTTCATTTCTTCTGATGAAGGACATCTAGGTTGTTTCCAATTTCTGGCTATTATGAATTGAACTACAATGAGTATAGTTGAGCAAGTGTCTCTGTGGTAGGTTGAAGCATTCATTGGTATAATCAAGAGAGTTATAGATAAATCTTAAGTAATTTGTAACTGTACCCTTTACTATTAGCTATGGGCATGAGCTGGAATTTATTTTATTGATCTTAGCCATTCTCACAGATATAACACAGGATCTCAAAGTATTTTTCATTTGTATTTAATAATGGCTAAAGACAATGAACATTTCTATAAATGTTTCTCAGCCATTTGATGTTCCTCTTGAGAAACTTCTGTTTAGAACTGTACCTTATTTTTAATTGGGATTATTTGTTTTCTTGATATACATTTTTTTAGTTTTCTTATATATTTTTGGATATTATACCTCTATCAGATGTGTAGTTGGTAAAAAAAAAACACAAAACGAAAAACAAAAACAAACAAATAAAAAAACACTCAAAAAACAAAAACAAAACATTGTCCATTCTGTGTGCTTCAGCATTGTCTGAAGGATGATTTTCTTTGCTAATCAAAGCTTTTCAGTTTTGTGAGGTCCCATTTATGAATTGTAGGTCTCAGTGCTCATGCTAGCTGCATTCTCTTCAGAAAATTTGTCTCCTATGCCAATGAGTTTATGGCCATTTCCTACTTTCTCTTCTAGCAGGTTCAGTACATCTGTTGAAGCTTTTGATCAATTTGGGCATAAGAGCCACTCAACAAGAAAAAAAAATCATGCCTATTACAAGAAACCTTAGCAACTATCAAGGGCTAGTGATATCATGGGTCTTGGAGGAAAACCTACAACCATCAGTATATGAAACCAGCACAATCCATAACTACATTCTAAATATATATGCTTATACCCACATGTGAATGTTGTCTATACACACTATCAAGGAAATTTCTATATACATAGATTCTCACTAATAGGACTACCTGAATATGAGATAAACAAGGACAACAACAACAACGAGCATGCCAAAGTAGATGAAAGAAAGAATAAGAGGCCTCAATTGTATAGAAAGAACTACAAGAAATTAAGAAATGCTCATTGGAAAAACAGCATTTTCCAGAGAAGGTATATGTCCAAGTAGCATCCTATAGAATGAACAGGTTATAATTAGTATATATATATATATATATATATATATTAATATATACTATATACTTATACTTATAGTATATAGTATATATATACTATATACTATATATATAACTATATATATATATATAACTATATATATATATAACTATATATATATATATAACTATATATATATATATAGTTAAGTATGATATATTACTAAATATTAGGTATTTCTAAATTATATAGCACACACACACACAGATATTTAAAAAGAAGCCATGAATTCTAAACAGTGAAAGAAGGGGTATATGAGAGCATTTTGAGAAAATATATAAAGGAAGAAATTAAAGGAAAATTATTTACTTACATTAGAATCTAAAATATAAAAGAAAAGTTACAGGAAATGTATGGAAAATGTGTTTTAAAAGATTGTTTATCTATTTGTAAAAGAGTTTTGTCTAACCCTCCCAAATTCAGGGGTATAGCTGTTGACATCATACCTAACACTGTAATACTATTTTAATGGAGCTTTCTTTCTTCATAAATTTTTCTTTCATGTCTTAAAGATAATTGGAAACTCCTAAGAGTTCAGATAACTATTAGCAAATCCAGACTAGAAAAACACTATAAGAGACATTCCCTATAGAATTTCTCCCATAGAGAATGAGCCAGTAATCAGTATCTAACTGCTGCACAGAGAATCATTTTGTTAATGGAGTCCGGATAGAATTCTTTAAAAAAAAAAAAAAAGAGCTTTTAAAAATCTTTGTAAATGAACACAGTAAAGTAGGGTTGGATGGAAAAGACTTGTAGATGGATTATGCTAACTCAAAACTAACATCTGACATGAAAATGAAAATAGAAATATACTCTAAGGATAAAGGTTTCATCAAAAGAAGCTGCCTGTGCAGCCTATCCAGAACGCTGGCACTGTTTTAGTCAAAAGCCAATATGAGGACTTGATTCAGACTGTGAATTTACAAAGCCACAGCTGGATCAGTGGGCTGGAAAATTTGTCTGTGGAGTCCAGAACATGTGCCTGTTATTAAATAGTAAATGCTGCTTGGCATCTACTATTAATAGAGAGATGAATGTAACAGAACCCTTAAAACAGATATAAACAAACAGTATTTTCAGGAGGTCCCATTCTTTACAACACAGAAAAATCTAAAAGAAAACCATGCAAAGAAAATGGGAAGCAAAAGACTCATTAAGGTTTTCAGTGACAGTATATAATGATAGCTACGCCTTTCATCATTGAAAAAATATTCTTTCTTTATTAATGAAACTGAATTTTTCATTTCATATAAGATTTTTTTCAAAGTAATTTTCACATATGGAAATAATATGATTATTTTAACAAGACATTCTTCATGATATTCCTAAATAGAACTATAATTTAGTATTATTAATTCAGCAGTTTTGTGTCAATCATGGTTTTAGGCACAGAAGATTTAAATAAAAAATATGCATTATAGGTAAGATAGACATTATTTTCTTATAACTTAAATAACAAAATAATGGAGATATGCTGATTATGTGTTAAGGACCTGAGGCCATATCTAATCTTGTTTACAAGTACCAGAGCCAGGGAAGGTGCTATTGTTAAACTGTAATAAAGTGACAGATGTTTGTATAAAATCAGTGTTTTTGGAGCTGCTGTTAATTTCAGCACATACTTGCATGTGAGACAAATAAATTATATACTGTCCCATGTGAGTGAAACAGCGAACTGGTTTGCTTGTGCTCATTTCAGTGTATTGAAGAACAACTTGAGTTATGACAAACTCTAGTTTGATTCATAAAGACTTAAATAGAGAAATGCATAAAATCTACTCTTTTTCCTTAAATACCAAGATATTCCTTGTATCTTTTAAAATCAGTTATGAACTATCTATGGAAAGTGCCCTTTTCTGCTTATCTAATATATAAGCATTTGTTTCCTAGGTTTTTTTTACCTAAAATATAAGCATTTGTTCCGAGTCTAAATCATAAACTGTCATATACATAATTTCTAGATCAATTCTAATTAATTTTATGTGTTCCAGGCAGTTCTGAACTCTTAGTATGGTAATATTACAGCCAATATACTGGAGTCTACTTTTACTTACTTAAGTATGATGTTCATCTGGTCACTTTTTAAAAAATCCTTTTCTGATTTAGATAATTGGTAGAGCAGAGAGATTGTGAGATTTATTAATTGATCGATTTTGTACTTATATTTTACTTATACTTATTTTTATTTTTTATATTTGATTTACTACTTAATGCTATTAAATAGTTTTTTATATACTTTAAAGTTTTGAAGATTCATTTTTATTAAAGTATATATGAAGAGTATTTGTTTTAATCCATACAAGTGTGAGTAACATTTAAAAGTTTGTTAAGTACCAGTGTTATAATGAAGTCAGACATAATTTCAATATATTTTTGTATCCCTCCCAAGATATCTACTCCAGGGCCTCACTCTTTACAGAGATAGTAAATGAATAATTTTATAATCAAATTGATATACATTTTTTTTAAGTTCTTCTTTTCTCACTGAGGGCTGGCAATGAGTGCTTTCCTGTATCTGTGCTAACTTTTAATTAAAGCTCTATATCACAATAGATTCACTATAAGGAAATTAGAATTGCCAATCATTGAATTGGTTACCTCTACCAGTGCATTTTTAACCGGATTCTTCTTTAATATTAAAAATCACACATTAATATTATTATCTTATTATGGATCTTACTTGTTCAACAATAAAAATAACAATATAATTTGAGGTGTACATATAGTCCAAGTATAATATTTGATAAGCAAAATTTAAGAAGAAAAATATTTCTTTTAGAATAAACCTTGGGTTTTTATATAAATAGGTGAGAGCAGCACACTGTCACTTTTGTTGGTGAAAATAAAAATAATATCTAGGGATTGATATGATTCAGCGTTTGCATCTTCTCTCTTTTATCATTAAAATGTTAATAAATGTCTTTTTCCCTAAAAACTCAGATGTAAAATTAGTCTATTTAGATAAAAATGTGGCAAGTATCCATAGCTTATGTTTTATAAGCTTCTGTAGGACAACACTTGTAACTGATACAAAAACCAATCACAAATTATTAAGATGTGTTTTCCTACAACAGTAAACTATGAGAGGAAAAAGAAAATTAGGCATGCACAAATCTTATCTCTGCAGCTTTGTTCAGGACACACATAATTCTGAAAGTGCCAGAGACCTGTCACTATTGTTTAAGCCCTGGCAAAGTTCAAAGAGAACTCATCAATGCACGGTGAGAATTAATGTGCAATTCTTATTACCCTGCAGAGTCTTTTTGTTAAGGCAGTCAATCCCTTGCTGTTTGTAAGGTTGTGCAGTTGCAATCCTTGGATGACTGCCAGGAAGAGTCCTGGTAACAAAATGTCTAATGTCCTGTTTTCAAATTAATCTGTCAAGGTGGTATAAAATATTTTTTTTGAAGTCTGATGAATCATTTTGTCTGTCAATAATTTTAAGTAGTTGTACCACCCTGAATGAACAATATCACTGCTATTTAGGTATTATTGTAAATATACTCATTTCCATATATTCTTTACACTATTTATCTAATGTTTCTCTTACTAATAACTCAGATTGAATTGCTAATTTAATAAAATATATAATATGGATATTCATCATACTTCAAAAACATTATCCAAGGATTTGTTTTCAAACTGTGCTACATTTACAAAGAAACAAATTTGAACGTGAATTTTAAATTTTATTTTTATTATTTATTTATTATAAGTACACTGTAACTGTCTTCAGACACACCAGAAGAGGGCATCAGATCTCATTACAGATGGTTGTGAGACATCATGTGGTTACTGGGATTTGAACTCATGACCTTTGGAAGAGCAATCAGTGCTCTTACCCACTGAGCCATCTCTCCTGCCCCTTGAACGTGACTTTTAAGAGTAAAATTTTACAGTACATTGCACAGCATAGATATATTGTTATATGGTTATATGCATAGGGAAATTCCCTGCCAATATGCACTATATCTATGAATATGTATGTATATGAAATCATATATCAGTTTACATTTATATAGCTATTAATAAAATATCCAAGAAAAACAAATATTTATGCTGATAAAATTTTTCTATGTTTTTAATAACAATACCTCTCTGTTTGTAAATGTCAATATGGCACATGAATTATTTTTGAAGTTTTGACATATCCTTATTTGTTCTCCCCTCAGAAATCTACTTATAATTCAATATACTTTGACATAATTTTAAGTTGAATGATAACCAATATTTCAAATGTGTCTTTGTTTGAAACAGGTTAATGAATGATAGCCTGTAGAGTGCTACTTGACTCAGTCAGATTTCCGACACCCCTCCATACTTTGTTGGAAATAGGATCTAGTGAAAGTCTTTGAGACTCACTTGTCTGTTCTAAGAGATTGTAGGTATGAAATCATGGGAGTCACAGTAACCATTAGATACTTGGAAAGATAGAAAGAATATTGAACATATCTAAGTGCATTACAAGCATTCAATGAGGTGAGCTCTCTTTGGAGAAACATGAAAATGCACTGAAATGGATGAGAGCACAAATATATATACACATAAAATAGGATAATACAATTAAAAATAGGATCACTTAATTTTGATGGTTTGTCTAGACTTTAATGGCAGAGCCATTGCAAAAGCCAGAAATACACACTGGAAAGACAGCAACATCTCCAACAAATAGTACAGGTCAAAATGCCTGTTAACA
The DNA here is from genome assembly GCF_008632895.1 of Mastomys coucha. Lineage (NCBI taxonomy): Eukaryota > Metazoa > Chordata > Mammalia > Rodentia > Muridae > Mastomys > Mastomys coucha. The sequence goes on from NW_022196909.1 coordinate 21,974,512, forward strand.
TGTAGATGAACACAAATGGATACCTATTATTATCTCAAACAAAACACAAGTTGAAATGGATCAAAGACTTCAGCATTACACTAGATACACTGAAGCTGTGGAAAAGAATGTAGGTAATAGACTTGAATGCTTTGGCACATGAGGCAACCTTCTAACAGAACAAAGATAACTCAGTCACTAAGACTGGCAATTAATAAATAGAACCTCATGAAATGGAAAAAAAGACAATCTATGGAATGTGGAAACTTTTTTACCAACTACACATCTGAAGAACTCAAGAAACTTAAAAAATAAAAATAAAATTTTGATTTAAACTTGAATTATCAATAGAGGAATATCAAATGACTGAGGAATATTTAAATAAATAAATGTTCAGCATCCTTAACCATCAGGGAAATGTAAGCCAAAAGTACTTAGACCTATCAGAATAGCTAAGGTCACACAAATGAAAGCTCATGCTGGCAAGGATGTAGGGCAAAGGGAACATTCCCCCATTGTTGTTGCTGCTGAGACTGCAAATTGTACAAACACTGTAAAAATCAATATACTAGTTCCTCAGAAAAAGGAGAACCAATCCATCTTAAGACCCAGCTGTACAACTCTTGAGGATGTACTTAAAAGCTGCTCCATCCCATCACAGACACTTGTTTAATTATGCTTACTGAGGCTTTATTCATAATAGCCAGAAACTAGAACCAACCTAGATATCCCTCAACAGAAAAACAGATAAACACAATGTGGTACATTTACACAAGGGAGTATTACTTACTTGTTACAAAATATGACACCATGAATTTGCAGGCAAATGCATGGAACTAGAAAAATATCCTGAATGAGGTAACCGAGACCCATAACATGGTATCTATTCACTTATAAGTATACATTAGTCATTAACTAAATTATATAATACATAGACCCAGAAAGGTTAGAAAGGCTAGAGCCTTATGGAAAAATGCATAGATTTCCCTGGGAAGGAAATAAAGAAAAGATTTTATGGGTGGACTTGGGCATGAGTGAAGATGGAAGTGAGAGGGATCAGGGGGAGGAGGTGGAAAAGAAGAAGAGAGTTTGGGGGTAGACAGCTAGAATTGGGGGGTAGTTTGGAGATGGTGTGGAAACCTAGTGCAGTGGAAATTTCATGGAATCTATGAAGGTGATCCTAACAAGGAATCCTAATAATGCAGCATTTGGAGATTCAACTAGCCATCTGGTAGCCAGGCAAGGCTTCCAGTGGTAGAAATTGGTTTTGTTCAATTAAGTCGTTGGCCAAGGGTGGGGGGGGACTTGGGAATTCCTAAATAACTCAGGCTGATGCTAAGTCAAAAGGTTGCTCTCTGCAAACTGGCAGTGAAGCCCCTTTCCTGAAGGCAAAATCTACACAGCTTACTGAACACAGAGAAGTTGAGTAGGTACCTACGTAGAGACTTCACTCCTACATTCTAGTGTCTTTGGTGCAAGAGTGTATTCCAGAGGCTACCAAAAGAGAAACCTGGATACCAGCCCAGCCCCTTTAAACTATATTTTGTTGTACTTGCAACATATGCTACGGCAATGGCACAAAACTTGTGGGAGTAGTTAACTAACATCTGATTTGAGTTAAGGTCCACTCCACAAGCAGGAACACATATCTGACATTCCTTGTGCAATTAAGAACACCATAGACTCAATAGCCCAGAGACCTCAGGTAAACCAAGACACACGAGATCTTTAAAAATTAATAAGGTGATTCTTAATGATATTTGGCTATACTCAGATCAATGCCCTATCTACTTGTGATTAGAGAGGGTTCATGTGGCAACAGCTGGGAACAGATTCACAGACCTACATCTAGACATTATGTGAAAAATAATGAGTCTAGTTTGAAGGTCTCCATTAAAAATCCCTCCCCTCAAATCTCACAGAATTTCAAAGAACAGGAGAAAGACGTTAAGAGCCAGCGGAAATGATATCAAGCTCCTTTGAATGAAAAGCTTACAGAGACTGAAGCAGTAAACACAGTGACTGCATGGGTCTGCATCGGGTCTTCTGTGTTAGAGATATTAGGTTAGTATTTTTATGGGACTCCTGACTGACTCTTTTGACTGCTCTCAGAGCTCTTTTCCTCCTGTGGGGTTGCCTTTGTCCGCCCTCAATATGATAATTTTACTTCATCTTATTATATTTTGTTCTGTCATAAAAAAAAATATTTTTCCAAAAAGAATCTTCTTTTTCATCTGACATGTACTTGAGCAAAGCACATCACATTGTTGTGCAAAATGTAAAGGGAAGAATGAAGAGTTCTCTCTGTGTCCTCTGAAAAGGCCACTCTGAGTGTGGCCTAGAGCCTCTAATACACCCTACAGTTTACGAAAAGCTGATGTATTTTTAATTCCAGGAAATGAATGCTTCCTTGTGGTTTATTCCTCTGTGTATACCACTTTCCTCCTTATTATGTTCTCACCTACACACTTTTGCAGTTACTCATCTCCTGTGAAGTCTGGTGGGTGACTCAGCCCTTCTTTTGAAGACACTCAACTTCATTATTCTTGGTGAATCCAGTGCTCTTATAAAGGATCATCGATCACTGAACATTAAGGCTTCTTGAAATCATATCTAGATACCTTTCAACTGCCTCTGTTACAGTTATGCCATAATCATTGTTGTGTCTGAACCACATTACTTTTTAAATCAATACTACATAAATTCAACCCTGTGTATATAGGTAACTCCACCATTCTATAGCAGTTTTGAGTGTAGCAGATTCACAAGTTGATGGGTCATTTGGTCTATTCCTTGTATTTTTCCCTACCCAGTGTTCTTTCTGGGACTGACTGTTAATACTACCTCTAAAGCTAAATTCATTTTTTTAAGTGTTTCACAGCACCTAACCTTCTATAAACCTAACCCTATACTAGTGTTATTAACTGTTTCACTCTCTGTCACTTATAAACGCCTACTAGGATCAAGAATGTCAATCAGATGGGAAGAATAAATCTATAAAATACACTCAGATAGCTCAAGTACTGTGGTGCTTTCCCAACAGAGTCATGGTAGCCACCACTCTCTATTATATGTTGTAATAGTGTTCTAAATTTCTCCTTCTAGTCCTTACATTCTGTAGTTGGTGATGGAGGAAAAACAAAAGACAAAAAGATTTCCTGTACTGGAGAGATGTACTTTTCTATTTTGAATAGAAACTACTGTATGAGAATGCTCTTTCTTAGCCTGTCACCACCGACTGGAAACGCACTGCTATATTTTCATGTGTTTCCCCCTCCTTCATTCTTGATGTGAACAAGAAGTTAGACATTCTCTACATGGTGTACCATTTTTTCTTTTGATTCTGTTTTGAATTTTATATTCAGAAATTTGTGCGGCTCATCTCTTTCTCTTCTAAAGATATCACCCTTTCTTTACTAATTTATTTTTATTATTATTGTAGATTATTAGGTTTTCATTAAATAATATAATTTCTTTATCGACTACCTAGTGTTTTAGCTGCCCCTTTTAGGTAAATATTTTTATTTCATTGGGTTCACTTTCTGTTATTATGAATTGACATCATACCCAAAATATTTAAATGTTTTATCTATCTGCCTATCATTTATATATAACACAGTACCACCTATCTATCTATCTATCTATCTATCTATCTATCTATCTATCTATCTATCTATAGATATATATGTTCTCTCTATCTTTGGTCTCTCTTGATTACTTTTTTCAAATTTTTTGGAGTATACTTTTCCCATTGTCATTGGAAGAACTGTGTCTTAAGTTATTTCAAGGTTACATATTCAATACACTAAAAATGACAAAGATTAGCCATTTAACTATGATTTCTGTAAGATGCCTAATTGTTTTGAGACTAAGTTTAAAAAGTTACCAATAAAATTGTGGTTTGCAAACCATAATTCATCTTTAAAGAACAGAGCTGAGATTTAGTATAGTAGAGAAAAAATACTTAGTGAGAGAATAACAAATCCAATAAAAAAGACATATTAATACATATGAGAAATGAATTATGAGATGGAAAGAAACTTACAATATACAAACATGTTAAAGATAGATCAAGTTAACTTTCATATAAAATAAAACTATTAAAATTCACAATCTGAAAATACATTCAATGATCATAAATGGAATTTATTGTAATCTCTGACAAATAATTTTAAAGAATGGACTAAAGATAGCAATATATTAAGTTCTTTGGTGTATTCTTAAAATGCTACTACAAAATAATCAGGCAAATGATTTAACAATGAAAACTTAACTGAGTTATTGTGAACATAAAACCTGCTCACTGAACTATATTGATCGGAGTGAATTAATTACATGAAGAAAATACTCATTAATCAGCAGACACTGCAGAATAATTTATAGTTCAAAGAGTCATTGGAAAATCAAGAGACATAGAGGATATATCTATGTATCTATTGTGTATTGAGGAAGAACAAAATAGAATTATAGAGAGGTAATATGTACCATCAAAATCAAAACTTTATTATGATAAAGAGGTAATATATAAAAATTCATTACACAAAACACGCAAACACAAAGAAGCAAACACACATTAAAAATATCAGACACATTTTCAGTCTATTAATGAAAGATGTCAAATATACAGATGGCCATAAATTTTAATATCTCTACTGAGACAGAGACAAGGACAGTGACATAGCTATTGGAGGAGCAAGGACCATGAATTCATGGCTAAGTTTATGTGAGGCCACTTTATGGAAGTGTTACTAACCCAGTATTAAGCAATGAGTCTGATTAATGGTCTCTTATTTAGTACCTGCTAATGATTATCTAAATGCTGATCAAATAGTATGGCAATAATGAGGTCTATGATTTGAATAAAGGAAGTGTAGTTGTTATGAAAATTATACTGAAAGAACAGCTCCATAGATTGTTCATATCTGGATTCATACATGCTTTATTTTCAAATAGAAAGTTATTGAATTATAACCACAAGAAACTCAAGAAGAAGGAAGACCAAAATGTGGACATTTCATTCCTTCTTAAAAGGGGGAACAAAATACCCACAGAAGGAATTGCAGAAACTAACTATGGAGCAGAGACTGAAGGAAGGACAAGCCAGCCTGATATAGCTATCTCCTGAGAGGCTCTGACAGTACCTGACTAATACAGATGAAGAGCTCACAGCCATCCACTGAACTGAGTACACGGTCCCCAATGAAGGAGTTAGAGAAAGGACCAAAGGAGTTGAAGGGTTTGCAGCCCCTTAGGACAAACAACATTATGAACTAAGTAGTACCCTCAGAGCTCCCAGGGACTAAACCACCAACCAAGGAGTACACATGGTGGGACTGATTGCTCTGGTAGCATGTGTATATAGAGGATTGCAAAGTCAAGCATCAATGGGAGGAGATGCCCTTGGCCCTGTGAAGGTTCTGTGCCCCAGTGTGGGGGAATGCCAGGGCCAGAAAGTGGGAGAGGGCGGGGTGGCAAGCAGGGGGAAAGGGGAGGCAACAGGGGTTTGTTCTTAATGTTTTTTGGTTTTTTTTTTTTTTTTTTTTTTTTGAGGGGAAACTGAGAAAGGAGAAATCATATGACATGTAAATAAAGAAAGTATCTAATAAAAATAAATAAATAAATTGTCTGTAATAGCATACTTATATGAAAAGTAGTAGGCATCCCTTCAGGGGAACTAACATTCTGGAATATAGGTAAACATAAAGTTACTGATATTTTAGGTTTTTTTTTTTACTGATCTGGGAAAACATGCCAGTGTTTGTTAGGCTAGGGTGGCTATCTAGCATCACTCCCAGCAAAGGGAGACCAGTACTCTAATTATCACATAGAAAGTACTCTAATTATCATATAGAAAGTACCGTAATTATCATATAGAAAGTACTCTAATTATCATATAGAAAGTACCGTAATTATCATATAGAAAGTACTCGAATTATCATATAGAAACCCAAGCTTTTCTCTTCACCTTAGCAATGACTCCAGCAGTTTTTAATTGCTAGGATATGTGGTCTATCCTTAGAAAGCTACAGAAAGGCAGCTTGCATAGATCTGTCTCTGGGATAGTCAACCATAGAAACAAATTGTGGCTGCAGAGTGGACAGTTTGAGTCACAAGTGAATTCACAATCCATATTTATTAACTACAATATTGGTTTTCTAGCTCAGGAACTGCTCAGGTATTCTGTGAATCTTCACATCACTTCATTGATTTCTTCTTCATGTAATTCATTGTGATGTAATTGTTCTTGTGGGGATTACCTTCAAGGAGCTTTATAGGAGCTCTGGAAGGATCAAATTTGGATGTGTACTAGACTCAACCTAGTCTATCACTAACTATGAATTAATGGAGGTCTCGTAGCTTTTCATGTTTGAGAGATAGAAATTTGTTTCTCTTCTCTATGGAATATATTGATGTGACTTTTTAAAATCAATTAAGACATAATTCATTTATCAAAATAAAAATTCAATACTATTATATTTTGTCTAAGGTCTAGGTCCTATTATTACACATAAAGCAAAAGTTATACGGTTGATTTTTGTTCTCTCTCATTTGTGTCCAATCTACATGAAGAGAACCCATGAGAATGATAAAAATTGGAAATGACAATTGCCACAACTAAATGCTGTCCTCTTTCTAGGGAAGATTATTTCTCCCACATTTACTTAACATTTATAAACATGACATAAACTGTGCTGGTTGTATTTATGCATCTTGAAATTTATATGCATATATATGTATTTAAAAAGAATTATTTAAAAAAGAGGACATGTACTTGAAAGCACAAAGAGAGATATTTTGGAAAGTTTAGAGAGAGTATATTGAAGAGGAAATGGAGAATTATATTATAGTCTCAAAAATAATTAAAAATCAGCTTTTGTTTTTGTTATTGTTGTTATTTCTTTTCTTTCTTTTTTTTTTTTACACTCCAGATTTTATTACTCTCCAAGTTCAACCTCCGACTGTTCCACATCCCATACCTCCTCCCTGCCCCCTGTCTCCACAAGGATGTCCCCACCCTCACCACCAGACTTCTAAACTCCCTGGGGCCTCCAGTCTTTTGTGGGTCAGTTGCATCTTCTTTGACTGAACCCAGTACCTTCAGTCCTCTGCTATATAAGTGCTGGGGGCCTCATATCAGCAGGTACATGCTGCCTGGTTGGTAATCCAGTGCCTGAGATACCTGGGGGCATGGGAGCCCTGGTTAATTGAGACTGCTGGTCCTCCTACAGGGTCGCTCTCCTCCTCAGTTTCTTCGTCCTTTTCCAAAACAACCACAGGGGTCAGCAGCTTCTGTCCATGCCAATATCTACATATGACTCTTTCAGCTGCTTGTTGGGTCTTTCGGAGGGCAGTCACTATAGGTCCCATTTTGTGAGCTCTCTATAGCCTCACTAACAGTGTCAGGCCTTGGTACCTCCCCTTGAGCTGGATCCAACTTTGGGGCTGTCACTCGATCTTCTTTTCCTCAGGCTCTTCTCCATTTCCATCCCAGCAGTTCTTTCAGACAGGAACAATTATGAGTCAAAGTTTTGACTGTGGGATAGCAACCCCATCGCTCAATTGATGCCCCGTCAACTTCCTTATGTCTTCTTTTATTGTTGATTTCTTTGTGGCATTCCTATTACTCTGTGTAATTTCTGGGAGGATTGCCAGTACATGGAAATAGAGTTAATATATCTCTCTTTTCTATAAGATACAACATGCTAATACCTCACAGCTTTTGTAAATCAGTGTGTTCCTTATCAAGAATAAGTTATATTTCTGCTTTAGTTATGCTGACATACTTTAGTTAAATTTGTGTTCACTTATCACCATCTTATCTTTTGTGATCATAAAAAGAGAAAGATCTATAAGGATATGTTCTAAGGTAGTGTGGGGAAGGGGGTGCCTCGGTGGGTCCATGCAAAGGCATCCCTTCTCCCTGAGAGACCATCCACATGATGGTATAGGTATAGAAGAGAGTTTATTCATGGCATGGGGAGAAGAGTTAAGAGAGTAGTAGAAGCAGAGAAAGGCAGAGAGAAAGGAGAGAGTAGAGAAGTAGGGGCCAGCCTCGGCCACATGGAGAGAGGGGGAACAAGGAGGCAAGAGGCAAGAGAGTAAGAGAGCAAGAAAATAAGAGAGGGAGGAGGGGCCATGCAGCCCCTTTTATAGTGGGCCAGGCCTACCTGGTTGTTGCCAGGTAACTGTGTGGAGCATAGCTGGCTGTTGCCAGGTATTTGGGGGCGTGGATTACAGAATAGGAACATTATCTACATTAGATTATTTCCTCTAATTGTTCCTTGTTTTGGATCTGTTACTTTACTTTGCTGAACATCATTCATATTATGCAGATTTTTCTTGTTTTTCACTAGTTTTGGTGGTTTGAATTAGAAGGTTTCTATGTCATATGTTTGAATGCATGGCCTCCTGCAGTACTTTAGGAAGAACTAGAATGTTGGTCTTTGTTGAGGTTTCAAAGCTCACTGTTAGCCCCAGGGTGGTTGTTTTGTTTTGTTTTGTCTTGTTTTGCTTTGTTTTGTTTTCCAGTTTACCTACTTGCCTGTGGATTAGCTCTATGCTTGCCTGGTTGTTTATGTAGGAAATGGACTAACCCCCTTGAACTGTAAGCAAGCCCTCAATTAAATGCTTTACTTTTTGAGTCGCCTTGATATGGTGTCTCCCCACAATATTAGAATAGTAACTAAGACATGAGTTCTTTGAGAATTTCATGTAATTTATTTTAATTGTAGTAAACCCAACCCCCAATTTCTTCTAGATCCATTCTGGCTTCCATACCTACAATTTGGTATCTTAGTTTGCTTTTATAAAATCAAATCCAATTATTGCTGCTCCTGCATCCTCTGATGAGTGGCCTTCCCCCAGATCATGGTCAATCTAGTCAAGTCCAAACACTTTTAAAGTAAACTGACACTTGCTTTTTTTCATTAGCTATGAATTAATAATATCTCCTATTTGTGACATTGTACCCACCCTCCCTATTCATGTCGATATTTTGTCAGGTTTGATCTCTCACAGGTTGCAAGTATATAGGTATAAGCTCAATGAGTTCATACGGTATCCTGTTGTGTCTTGAAAACATTAGTATGTAGTTATTCATATGGCCTCTGGTTATTGCTGTTTTTCTGCTCTTGAAATGTTCCCTGAGACTGAAGAAGAGAGAGTGCTTTATGGTCAGGGTCTTGTGAACCAGAAAACAGTCAGATTGATGCCAATTTGGCATAAAATTGACTATGACCTCTGACTTCTCTCATCATGCCTCCACCTTTCAGGTGTGACTCCATGTACACTGGGAGTCAAACTGAGGGCTACCTACATGCTAAGCAAGTATAAACTATAACCCCACATTATGAATATCTGGAAATATTGCTATAAATTCCATCTCAAAGCAGCAATTTACTTATACGCATTTATTTAGTAAGTTGTTTAGCAGTATTTTGGTGAATAAATTAGTAGATTAATGACTTGAAATAGATGGAAATATTTCATATTCTCACATATTTCAAAAATTCTACATATTATACAATATATCTATATTTAATTTTTTTTCAAAATTTAAATAAATTATTTTCTTGAAAATTTACTGGTCACTAGAAAAAGATAAAATATTTATTGCTAGAATATTACCTGTAAAAATAACTACATTGATTACCATTAATGGCCTGTTATTTAAATATATAGATAAGCATTTTACTGCACAATTCTTATTCTGACATACTATTTTAATATATTATTTGTTGTTGAACAACAGTTTACATAAGTTCTGATATATGTTTTTATTCTAAGTATAGCTATATAGTACAGATTTTGATACTAGGGTTTATATTTTATATGTAACACATTTCATGATAGGATTTCTTAAGTAATTTAATATTTGGTATGCATAATTTTTTGCAAAGCTGTATTCTATGCAGCAAAAAAGTTACCTTCTTCTTTTAGGAGATGTGGAAAATGTGTTAAAGCTGCTTTCAACTGTGCTTTAACTAATCCTCACATATGCTTTTAGATAAGAAAAAAATATACTAGAGACTAAGAGCTTGTGTCCATTATAGGTTATATAAGGAGTTCCAGGCCATGTTGGGCTACTCTTTTAAAATAAATAAGCAGAACACCACAGAAACTGTTTTACAGACATTTACAAAATTAATTTTTAAATAAGTATTTTTGAAAGATAAGAAAAGGTTTGAATTGGGGAAATTGTCTGATTTCTATTCATGCTTTATCTGATAAAAATAAAGCAAGAGTCAACTGAGAAAACACTCCCTATGTTACAGAGATGGACTGCAAATGTTCTTATTTCCTTATAGTTTTTAAATTGTTAGATTTTTAAAACATATCTTCAAAACTTATGGAATATGGTATAATACCTAGCACCGTCTCCTCATGTGTACATTATTCCTTATATACATACATTACTTAATGTTTGTATAGACTCAACATCTACAAAAGGGTGTGTGGAATTAACATAAATACTAAAAATTACATTATGTTCACATCAGTCAACTCGACAAAGATTGGGCCATAATTCTTTTCAGCATAACTGTACTTATAAGTACAACCAAAATTCTGAAATTTCTAGAGGTTTGTTTTCATGTTAAATCCTCCTATGGTTTGTGAGCCCTAGAGAATTGAGATTACCATCCACAGTTTTATACACGTTTATACACATAACAAATTTAAAAGAAAAAGTAACTTATTTTTAAGAGATTATTATCTTGGCACCAGGTTATCACAAGTACACCAAATAAAAAGTAGGACTTTCAGAGTCATCAAGTTTTAGTTCAGTTTTATATTCACAGAAAGCAATTATATGAATGTCTTAGTTTGACTTTTGATATACATTATTTAACACATTTTCAATTAAACTTTAGTATTTTGAGTTAACAGTGTAAAGTACCTCACTTTCTTATAGAATTTAAGTAAACTAATTAGCTTTAAAACATTGGTATGGCATTAGCGATAGATGATATATTATAAAAACCTATAACGATAAAAATATAAAATATCAAAATGAGGAACTTTCTAAAAAGTATATAATACCAAAATTTCATGCACTTGGAATAAAAGAGGGCAATACTGTTACACTTACTGTGGTTTAATATGAAGATTTGAATACTATCTAAGTAAGAATATATGGCAAAATAGATCTTGCTAAAGGATTAAATAGAACAAAACAAAACAATGCAAACTTTTTTCTCTAAGAAAGAAAAAGTCCACTAAATACTTGAAACATTAAAAAAAAAAAAAAACATCTCTCATGAAGACTGCTAGTTAGCGTTGCTTTCAGTGCACCATCAATGGTAAAGTTAGTAGATGGTCCATGCTGTTTGAAATTACCGACAGGCTTTTTTAAGCATTAAGGAGGCATTTGCTGAATTACTGGCTGAATTTACTCCTGTGTTTACATTCACAAGTATGAGAAAATTTTCTATATCTTATAGTTTATTTGTGTACTTTGAACTCTATCTATACTAACAACTTGGGTTTGTGAAAATATAAGATTTTGATAAATATTACTTTATATTTTCAAGCCCAAAGTAAATAGAGTATAGCATGCATTTAAAAAATTTTATAGGAGTTTGATTTTCTCATTTTTGAAGTATATTCAATTTTAATGCATTCTAAATGTCTATCTAACAATTACTAACATAATAGTAATAATGAGGTAATGCTTTAAATATTGTAATAATTTTGACATTATGAGACACTGTATAGATGACTTAATACTTTCTCATAGAAGAAAGACAAAAAAGAAAATATGTATTTGGGAACTATCACTGTTTTACAAGGCCAGTGTTAAGCATGGAATATGTTTACTTTATTGGTCAGAGACATAGAGTAGTACAAATCTAGTGAGCTGTGTTTTTGTATGTAATAGAAGTACAGTGATTCCTTTCCCTGTCTTATTGTGCATTTGTCACTGTGACTATGAGACAACAGTCAATCTTAATGATTTCTGTGGGAAGAATCAATTAAAAGATAAACCTCAAGAGTTCATTCTTATAAAGAAGTGTAAAATATACAATAATGATGACTTTATTCATTTACTTGCAAATATTTAATGATTAAAATATGCCAGATACTATAGAAGACAAAAAAGAGAAAGAATAGATACACCTAAAAAACACCTTACTCCAAAGAGGCATACCTTCTAATAGAAAGAGGTTGGCAAATGATGATGCAATTTATGATTAAATTCAAACTATGACATGGAATCAAAGAGTGTCAAAATGAGTAATTACAAAGGGCCCTTTGTATAACACACATCAGTCAATTCAGAATTCAGAGGCTCAAATATTAGGAATCATTCTTCTTGTTTCATTATTAACATTAATGACCAAACTGTAACTAATCAAGACAATACATTAAAACATAATCACTTAGTCTATTGTAAAAAAAAAAATAACCTGATAAAAAGTAACATAATTCAATTTATAGATTTATTATGGAGTTGTCCAAAAGGCATTGTTCTTAAATGCTAAGCCTCAGTACACTACAAATACTCAACAAATCAACTTCTTCTCTTATAAACACCTTCAATTAGAACATTATTTTGGTTTTAACCTATGAATATTATTGCTACATTAATTATTGTCTAACTATCACTTAGATCAGCATCAAGTGCTTTGTGGATACTTTTTGAGAAGCTTCAGAGAAAACAACTATAATGAAAACAAAGATACAGTGTCCCTCAAGTGTTATTAAATGAAACAATGGGTTTATTCTGAATTATATATAGACAGATGAGTAACTTATGGGCAGTTACCTCACTTGGGGAAAATATTCTTTCTGTTCTAGCAACTGGTAACCATGTATAATCCTTGGAGAATGAGTGGCCTCATAATCCTCTTCTACAGAAATTGTTAGGTTTCTGTAAAGCCTGTGGCTGGGGCCTATGGGTATTGTCTAGTATTGGTTAACTGTACAAATTCTGAGATAGCAACTATGTTCTCTAAGCCTTGAGTGGTATTGGTGTTCATTTAGAGAATTCATAGTCACTGACTCTCAAGTACCTCTGTACTACCCAATGCATAAAAAGTTTCTTTTTCCAGTGCTGATAATAAAAGTAATCCATGGTTCTACACATAACTATTTACAAGGCAATTTTGAATTCACATCATGTTTACTTAACAAATTAACATAGGCAATAACTTCCTTGTAACTTGACCTCCCCAGCCACAGAATTTTGATAGACTTTACAGTACCAGACATGTGTCCTTTCTGAGGAATGTGCTTCAACTCAAATCAGAAAGTATTTAGTTTTGCCCATACAATTTGTGCTACCACTCAATCAACAGGCATATGATACCTGTTACATTGCTGGAGTAGTATACATAACCAAGTAGAAATTTTGGTGAAATTTCTCCTCTTGTGACATTATTGTGCCTTTCAGCCTTGTAAAACCTAGAAAGCAGGGAACGAGTTTCAAACTCAGTCTTATCTTTGTTTTTCCATGTCCTACAACTACATCAGTAGCAGGTCTTCAGGAGTTAAATCAGTGTCTATAGCTGGGGAGCACTCAAGAACAGGGGACACATAATTTAGGGACCTCAAAGGACTCTCTGACTAATAACTCAAAGACAGGAGGTATTACTATAGGAATTTAGGCCCATTTGTCATCCTTACCAGTGCTATCAATGTGCAAATCATTTACAAGGACGAGCAGCACCTGTTTGATTTGGCTGTTCCTGCAATTTTAGATAAGAGCTCAATGGCTTGAAAGGACAGGGGTCTCAACACAGTCTGAACGGCATTAATTGTCAATAATTGGGAATGAGACAATATCTGTTCATGTCATTTTACAGAGTCTAATCTTGTTATTTTTGGGATTTTTTGTTTTGTTTTGTTTTGTTTTTTCAGGAAAAAAAAAGCTTAACCAAACAATCTTTGATCAAGCTCTTTATTGTATAATTTGTGTAATGATTTTATTGTATATTATTATTGAGGTAGAACTAGTTCTGCATCCTATCTGCTGCAATGCCTAACCTGAAATGAGCAATTGCTATTCTTATGTTGTATACTGAACTTCTGCCCCACTTAATGACTGTAGTTAAAAATCTATTGGAATTTTTCACTGTTTGTTCAGAGTTTGTCTCTGTTTTCATATAGACTCCACCTATAGCACTTTGAGAGTCTAATGATTTGTAACACGAAGGGAAACAGGTTTTGAGATATACATCCACTTAGGCTTCTTCTAAAAGTTTCTTCATGAACTTAAAAGCCTTGACTATTTTTTAATAAGGACAAAGTTTAACTGGGGCTGGCTTGCAGTTTCAGAGGTTCAGTCCATTATCCTCAAGGTGGGAACATGGAAACATCCAGGCAGGCATGTTGCAGGAGGAGAAAGTTCTACATTTTCTTTTTTTATTGGATATTTTCTTTATTTATATTTCAAATGTCATCCCCTTTTCCCGTTTGCCCAGGAAACCCCCTATTCTATGACCCCTACCCCGCCTTCTATGAGGGTGCTTCCCCCTTCCTGCACTGGCATTCCCCTACACTGGGGCATTGAGCCTTCACAGGTCCAAGGGCCTCCCCTCCCATTGATGCCTGACAAGGCTATTCTCTGCTACATATGAGGCTGGAGCCATGGGTCCCTCCATGTGTACTCTTTGGTTGGTATACCAGGCCATTTCAACTCATGTGAAATACATCACAATTACTTCAGATGAACTTGTATGTCTTTCAGATGCCTCTCTTAACCCATGAAACACTCAGAGATTAGTCTTATTTTGTTTATATAATGAAATTATTTTAATAAGGCAAGGTCCTTAGCCAATGTCTCATGACAAATAGCAGTTGTGTGAATTACCTCCTTGGAGTAATTCTATGAAAATCTACTATCCATAACAATTTGATCTCGGTTAGAACAGATAAAGAAACACTATAAGAAACATTTTCAAAGTTCAATGCATCATATTCAATTGCTCTTCTCTCTTTTTTTTCAAAATAGCAATATTGACTATAGAGACATGGCTCTCTCAAATACACTGCACTTTTCTAGAAGCTGTCAATCTTTTTCACAGGCCACATTGGGTTTTAGGCTAGAATAGTTTGTAT
This sequence comes from Mastomys coucha, assembly GCF_008632895.1. Classification (NCBI taxonomy): domain Eukaryota; kingdom Metazoa; phylum Chordata; class Mammalia; order Rodentia; family Muridae; genus Mastomys; species Mastomys coucha. Next base: position 21,989,551 of record NW_022196909.1, read on the forward strand.
TCTTTCTTACTACCTAATGGTTTCTGTAATTTAATGATAGCTCCCAGGAAGTCTTTCCCATTTTTCCCTTAGGGCCTTACTTGGAGTGGACAAGTTCTTGTTGTGCCTAAACATGCAAAATTTCATACACAGTTTATATTCTCAGGGAAATTCCTCAGTTATTTATATACATCAGTGCATCTATACCTTCAATGCTCTCTTGCCATGGAGAAGTGCATACAATGTTATCCATGGCTACAACCAGTTTAGTCCTTTTCACCTGCAGAATCCTTTTTCCATGTCTGTACACCATTGCCATTTGCCCTGATACTTTAATGTAGGCCTCAAACTAAGTCAAGTGTATTCCTACTATCCACTAATACCCTAGTATTTTGCACTAAAAAAATCCTCTATTCAACATGTGGTCTCAGAACTCTATATACAACTCACACTTGCATGTACTAACCTGTCAGCAAAGTAGGTGTGGAGGTTCATACCACAGGACTTTGCTTCTTCAAAGAAAGGGATAGTCTTCTGGTAAGGCAAAGATACCCTAAGAGGCTCTGCCAGAGCCAGAACAATACAGATATGAATGCTCATAGCCAACCATCGGACTGAGAATGAGGACCCCAAGGGAAGAGTTAGAGGAAGGACTGAAGGAGCTGAAGGGGATTGCAAACCCATAGGAAGAACAACATCAACCAACTGAACACCCAGAGCTCCCAGGGGTGTTCAACACCCAAAGAGTACACATGTAGTGACCCCATGGCTCCAGCCACAGATGTAGCAGATGACTGCCTTATCAGTGGGAGGGGAAGCCCTTGGTCCTGTGGAGGATCGATGACCCAGCATAGAGAGATGCTAAAGGTGGTGAGGTGGGAGTGGATTGGTTGGTTGGGGAGCACCTTCATGAAAGCAGGGGGAGGAGGTTTGCAGTGGGGAAATTGGGAAGGGGGACATTATTTGAAATGTAAATAAAGAAAATATCAAAAGACAGAAATGAAAACAAAAACAAAAACAAAAAATAAAAAACAAAAAGAAGGAAAGAAAAAACAAATGCCATAATAAAAGCTGGCTTTTCATTGATACAGAGGCAAAGTATAAAAGTGAATTGGTAAATAAAGTGTAGTTTGTTTTCTACTCCAAGAAGAGAAAAAACTAGGAGATCTTGAGGTTCCCTTCTTTTTACTTGTTACCTCTATTTGCTAGATTATTGTTTTCTTACTTTAATAATATTGCTGTCTTTCTCATTCAAAAGTTATTTCCTTCTCTTCTTTGTCTTTCCTATATAAAAATTTTCTTTGCCCAACCTCTGAATTTTCTCAGATTGTGATCTATCACTTGTAGGCCTTGCCTTGATATATCTACTACTTTTCCAAACTCTTTAAATAGATGTATGAATGAGTGTGTGAGTGAATGAACTGATTCTACTATGAGTTCCTGGCTGGTTTCCTAGATGTGTGGAATGTCTATGTTCGAGGAGTAGGCTCCAATAGCTTCTGTCTATAGCTTGTTTCTATTGTTGAGTCTGCCTCATAAGAATGAATACATTTTCCATGTTCTTAAGATTAATTTTTCTTTCTTAGAAAAAGAAATAATAGTGGGTTTGTCTGAGAATTAAATTTGGTAATTCATATGAAGTTCTTAATATAATACCTAAGTTACATAACATAATTAAAGAACATTGCAATCATTTTTCTAAAGCTGGTCTTTCACTGATTTATGAACAAGAAAAATGATCATAATTAAACAGAGTCCATTTAAGCATATTTTCCCTCAGTTTTTAGAGAAGCTACTCTTAAACAAGGAAATGTTCCCTAGCCCTCACATCCATCAGCACATGAAAGCCCAGGGAATAATATTGTTAAGAAACAATACTTTCAAGGAACTGATTGCAGTTATTTTGGTGTTCTCTAAAAAGAACATGTTTACCTCAGAAAGATGTTCATGCTTATCAAAATAAAATAGGTGAAGAAATATAGCTTCTTAATATAGAAACCAGTGTCATATTAGACTATCAGGACACCCTGCAATGCATTCTATACTGACACGTTACGTGTATTAGAATATTATAATGGCTTCTGGCAATGTCTGTTTATTTCTTATTCTTCTTACATACATTTCAATATGCCCTTGATGTTTCTGCTCTCTTTTCCCCTTCCAGTCCTTACCAGGCACTTCCCAACCAGATCCACTCCTCCTCCATTTCCCTTCAGAAAAAAAATCAGGCTTTGCAGGAATATCAAACAAACTTGGCATATGAAGAGGAAATAAGACTAGGCACATGCCCTCATAATATAGATGGATAGGGCAACCCAGCAGGAGACAAATGGTTCCTAAATCAGGAAGAGTCAACCCTTCCTCCTACAGTTATGAGTCCACAAAGATAGCTAAGCTACACATAGCATATTAGCAAAGGACCTAGGTCAGAACCATACAGGCTCCTGATTGTTGGTTCTGTCTGTATAAGCCCCTATGAGTCCAAGTTAGTTAATTCTGTATGTTTTTCACTGGTGTCCTTGATGCCTCTGGCTCCTACAATCCTTTCTTTCCCTCTTCAGCAGGATTCTCCAAATTGTGCCCAAATTTTGGCTATAGGTCTCTGCATCTGTTTCCATATGTTGGTGAAGACTCTCCGATGACAATTATGTGTGCCCTACTCGTAATAGCAGAGCATCATTAGGAAACATTTCATTGACCTTTTTTTTTGTCTATTTATTGGGAAATTGAGTTCATTAACATTGAGATATATTAAAGTCAAATGATTATGACTTTCTGATATTTTATTTTGGGGTTGGTGTTGATTGTGTGTGTGTGTGTGTGTGTGTGTGT
>NW_022196909.1:21992371-21995670 GCF_008632895.1 Mastomys coucha
GTGTGTGTGTGTGTGTGTGTGTGTATGTGTGTGTGAATAGTTCCCTTCTTTTGCTTTTGTGAGATTATGTATTTTCTATATTTTCACGGTGTAGTTAGCCTCCTTGGGATGGAGATTTCTTACAGTACCATTTGTAGCATTGGATTTATGAATAGAGTTTTAAATTTGATTTCTTATGGAATATTTTGTTTTGTTCTGCTATGGTGGATGAAAGTCTTGCTGGGTTTAGCAGTCAGAGCTGCCATCTGTGGTCTACAAGTCCAGGTCGTTCTGGCTTTTAGCGTCTTCTTTGAGAAATTGGGTGTAATTATAATACTTCTGTCTTTATATATTACTTGGCTGTTTTCCCTTGTAGTTATTAATAGTCTTCCTTTGTTCTGTATATTTAGTGTGTTATTAAGTGATATGGAAAACTTGCTTTCTGATCTAATCTATTTGGTGTTCTCTAAGCTTCTTGTATCTTTATAGGCATATTCATTTAAGGTTAAGATAATTTTCTTCAATGATTTTGTTAAAAATATTTTTGATCTTTGAACTGGGATTATTTTCCTTCTTCTATTCCTATTATTCTTAGGTTTGATATTTTCATACTGTCCCAAATTTCCTCGATATTTTGTATCAGGAATTTTTAAAGCTGAACATTTTTGATTGATGTATCGATTTCCTTTATTATATCTGCTATGAAAATCACTCTTTCATGTAGTATTCTGTTGGTGATATTCTATCTGTATTTCCTATTAACTTACTTAGATTTTCCATCTCTGTCATTTCCTCAGTTTGTATTTTTTGGTTTTTGTTTTTTTTTGTTTGTTTGTTTACAGATTTTAGAACATTTTCATTTTCTTAAACTCTTTTTGTCTGGGATCATATATTACTTATTAATTAACTTTTATTTATTTACATCTCAAATCTTATCCCACCCTCCCAGTCCTCCCTTCCCAAAGTTCTTTATCCTATCCTCTTTACCTTCACCTATGAGAAGCATTTACCTTCTCTAGCATTCCCCTTCTCTGGTGCATCAAGTCTTTACAGAACTAAGCACAGCCTCACCCACTGGGACTAGACAAGGCAGTCAGTCCTCTTCTTCATATGTACCAGGGGCCTCTCACCAGACTGTGTATACCCTTTGGTTGGTGGCTTACTCTCTGGGAGCTCACAGGTGTCCGGGTTAGTTGACAGTATTAGTCTTCCTATGGGATTGCTATCCCCTTCAGTTCTTTCAATTCTTCCCCTAACTCTTCCATAGAGAATCATGACCTCAGTCTATTGGTTGGCTGGGAGTAACTGCCTTTGTCTCAGTCAGGTGCTGGTTGAGCCTCGCAGAGGGCAGCCATGCTAGACTCCTGTCTGTAAGTGTAACAATGCATCAGTAAAAAGGTCAGTGTTTGGTGCCCCCCTGCAGGATCCCAAGCAGTGGCACAAATTGTTTGCTATCCCTTCAGTGTCTGTTCCATTTTTGTCCCTGTATTTCTTCTAGACAGGAACAATTCCGTGTCAAAAATTGTGAAGGTGAGTGGATGTCACCATTTCTCCACTGGGGTTGTATTCTTTTCAGTTTCTTTCTCCACACTCTTGGGCATTCCAGCTAAGGTCAAGTATGATTTAAGCATCCTCGGTTGGGCCCTTCTGGATGTTAAACTTCTTGAGTTCTGTGGATTGTATCCTAGGTATTCTGTACTTTTTTGGCTAATATCCACTTATTAGTGAGTATGTACCATGCATGCACTTTGGATCTGAGTTACTCAGGATGATGTTTTCTAGTTTCATCCATTTGCCTGCAAAATTCATGATGTCCTCATTCCTTCTCTTTTTTTTCATTTTTTATTAGATACTTTCTTTATTTACATTTCAAATGTTATCCCCCTTCCTAGTCCCCACCCCAGAAACCCCATATCCCATCTCTCCTCCCCCTGCTTCTATGAGGTGTTCCTCCACCCATGCACCCACTCACACCTCCCCACCCTGGCACTCCCTTACATTGGGGCATCAAGCCTTCATCAGACCAAGGGCCTCTCTTTCCATTGATGCCCAACAAGGCCATCCTCTGCTACATATGAGGCTGTGTCCTTTCTTTAACTCCTCCATTGAGGCCCCTGTGCTGAGTCCAATTTTCTGAGGAACCTCTAGATTGATTTCCAGAGTAGTTGAACCAGCTTGCAATCTCACCAGTAATGGCATAGTATTTCTCTTTCTCCACATACTCACCAACATGTGCTGGTACCTGTTTTTTTTTTTAATTTATTTTTTTATTGAAATTAATAGTGTCTTTTCTCTTTTTTTGATATAAAACAGCAATCAATTTAACGGTCTTATGTAGATGCTCATCTACAGCAATAGTAAAAATACATTTCTCTCAATATAAATTTTAAATAACTCCAAACATATTAGCTATATACTTGATAAATCACTACTAGTATTTTCTTAAATGAACTTGAATATATAAAGTTTTTTTTGTTTGTTTTGTATTTAGTAAAGTTTAAAATCTTGGCTCTTACTGTGGTACAAGCCCAAAATAAGAACAATTTTAGACATTGGATTTCATTGTAATAAGTCTGTATTTCAAAGACCCTCACATCACCAAAGGATTTTACCTCCATTGTAGCTAAGCTGGGAGTTGATAGTTCTGCTGCACCAAGAAATGAATTGTAGGCTCAATTGTTGGATACAGACTTCCTGCTATGGTCAAAGCTATTTGACTTGAGAGAGTGACATCATTCTCAGCACACAAAGAACAGGTTCTATTCTTTTAAGAAATGGTGTAGGTACTAAGATGGTCTATCCATAAAGTCATTCACCAACTGTTTCAATGAACAATGGTTCTGCTTGGAGGGTGGCACAGACATCAGGTGAGGGTAAGAATTTGGTTCATTAGCTGTGAAAATTTGGAAAAGCATTCATCTCAGAGAAAGAGTAACTTATAAAGTCCTCTTCTTCAAACTTGATACAAGAGTTACAAATGTCAAGCAAAGCATTCAGTCTCACTTTGTTGTTCTCTTACAAGCCACCTCTCTAGTTAATCATCTATGTTTCTTTTGGGTATATAAATACTTTTGAAATATATAAGCTGTTCTGAAAACCATAGTATAGTGTAAAAACATGAAATAAACAATACTACTAATAGAGAGGCTGAGATAGCAGAAGCAAGATTTCAAGACCCTTATGTTGTACACAGCCAGACACTGTCACAAACAAACAAGTCGACAGTGTATGTAGATTGTACAATGTTGGACGTATTTCTCCAATTACCAAATTAGAGAGATCATTGGATGACAATTAACAAATTTCCAATTCCTCATATT
>NW_022196909.1:21996854-22017221 GCF_008632895.1 Mastomys coucha
TTCCTGTAGTTCTTTAAGGGATTTTTGTGTTTCCTCTTTAAGAGCTTCTAGCTGTTTACCCGTGTTCTTCTGTATTTCTTTGAGGGTGTAAGAATTTTATTGAGTATTTTTGCATCTATTTTCAGAAGTGAAATTGGCCTGAAGTTCTATTTCTTTGTTGGGTCTTTGTGTAGATTTTGTATCAGAGTAACTGACTTCACAGAATTAAATAGGTAGTATTCCTTCTGTTTATAGTTTGTGAAATAGTTTGAGGAGTATTGGTACTAGCTCTTCTTTGAAGGTCTGGTAGAATTCTGCACTAAAACCATATTTGTCCCTGGGTTTTTGTGAGTTGGGAGATTTTTATTAACTACTTCTACTTCTTTAGGGATTATGGTACTCTTTAGACAGTTTATCTGGTATTGATTTAACTTTGTTATGTAATATCTTTCTAGAAAATCATCCATTTCATTTAGATTTTCTAGTTTTGTACCAAGATCTGATGATTTTTTAAGTTTCTTTGGCTTTGGTTTTTGTTGTATCACCCTTTTCCTTTCTGATTTTGTACATTTGGATACTGTCTCTGTGCCCTTCATTTAATTTTGCTAAGGGTTTATTGATTTTGTTGATTTTCTCAAAGAACCACCTCTTTGTTTTGATGATTCTTTCTATTGTTCTCGTTGTTTCTAATTCCTTGATTACAGCCCCGAGTTTGACTATTTCCTGCCCTCTACTACTCTTAGGGTGGTGTGCTTCATTTTGTTCAAGGTTTTCAGGTGTGCTGTCAACTTGCTAATAGAGGATTCAATGTCTGTATGAACGTACTTTGGGGGTGAAATGTTTTATAAATATCTGTGAAATGTTATGTGGTTCATAAATTCTGTTAGTTTCACCGTGTCTGTTTAGTCTTTGTTTCAATGACCTGTTGTGGTCTTTAATGAGAATGGAGTGTTGAAGTCTCCCACTATTATTGTGAGAGTTTCCATAATTTTTCTTCCAAATGTGGTTACCCTTGCCTTTAGGTCACAGATGTTCAGAATTGAGACTTTATCTTTGTGGATTTTTTCTTTGATGAGAATGAAGTGTCCTTCCCCATCTCTTTTGATTACTTTTAGTTGAAAGTCTATTTTATTGGATATTAGAATGGCTACTCCACCTTGTTTCTTTGGACTGTTTGCTTGGAAAACTTTTTCCCAGCCCTTTGCTCACAGTTAGTGTCTGTCTTTGTTCTGAGATGTGTTTCTTGTATGCAACAAAATGCTGGATCCAGTCTGTTAGTCTGAATCTTTTTATTGGGGAATTTTGATGTTGAGAGATAATCAAGACCAATGATTGTTAGTTCCTGCTATTTTTGTTGTTGGAGGTGATACTATGTATTTTTTATTCTTTTGAGTGTGTTGTGAGATGACTAATTTCTTATGTTTTGGGGGTGTAGGTTACCCCCTTGTGTTGTATTTTTCATTCTAGTATACTCTGTAGGGTTGAATTAGAAGAAATATATTGCTTGAATTTGATTTTCTTGTAAATTTGTTTTTGTTTTCTTTGCTTGTTTGTTTATAGTTTTATTTACTTCCTTTACTTGTTCCACATATTAATTGCCCCCCTGCTCTCTTAAGAAAAAATTTCCTCCTATTGCTTATAATTTATTTTCTTTTCTCTCTTTAAGTAATTTATTCAATTCCTTTTTAAGGGCCTCCATCATATTCATAACATTGGTTTTCATGGTCTTTGGTGTATGTGTGTGTGTATTTCTGTGTTTCAGCTGTGTTACAATATCAAGGGCTTGACCTAGTAGGATAGCTGTGTTTTGGTGGTAGTGTATGGCCCTAGCTATTGTTGATTGTGTTCTTTCACTGGTCTCTATGAATGTGGGTTTGTGGTCATTTAGGTTTAGTTTCCTAATTTCTGATTTTATCTTAATCGGATGGATATTTTCCTTTGGTTTCTGTTTCCAATTGTGTCTTCTTGCCAGAGTTGCCTGTGGATCTGGTGATTAAATAGCTCTTATTCCTTTAGGGTATTTCTACTGATGTTTTGGAGGACTGTGTTACTTCTGGAGTTTGGGGTTAAAAGCATGTCCTCTGTGGTCTGAATTATACAACATCGCTTGGCCTGTGTGGTTTAGGGTATTTTTGTAGTCTCTGGTAAACCAGGGGATTTCTGATATTCTGGTATCTGACATTACTAGTGTGGTCTCTGGCGTCCCAGGCACTAGCAAGACTTCTGGTAGAGCAGAGGGCTGCTTGGTTCCACGTTTCTACCTGGCCTTAGATAATGGAATTGTGGACTGGAATATTGAGCTATGGGAGGGAGTGCTGTTGGGGAGCTGGGAGGGATCTAGGGAATCATTTGATATCTGTGAGTGGGGTCTTCGACTTCTGGATATGAGTATGGCCTTAGGTAGAGCAGTGTGTTTCTGACGAAGCCACTGCCATTGAATGTTTAGAGCATCAATTCCCCCTGGATATGTGGTTGCAAAATGGGAACTTCAAAGCATTGGTGTTTTACGCTATTTAAAATACAATGGAAAATAAATAACTTTTTGAAAATTGGAAATCTTGTTTTGTCATGTTTGGATATTCACTCTTAGTAGTCCAGTCTTTTCTAAATGAGAAAGAGAAAGGGAATATATCTAGGTAGGAGAGGCAGAGTGGAGGACCTTGGAGGAGTAGACAGAGAAGAAAGTATAACCTGAAAATAATGTCTGAAAAAAATCTATTTTCAATAAAAAGAAATAATGTGGAAAATCGCAAATACAAAAAGAGAAAAGGAAAAAGTTCATTTTCTGATGTGGTTTAGGCAGGGCTTTAGGAATTTTTATTAATGCTATAAAACAAATTAAATGAATAGAAATAAAACTTTGGGGTAGTATGGAACGATCATACTTAAATGACTTAAAGAATGCTTCATCCATTTAAAGGTTACATGTTTAAGACAAACTCTTCGGTATCTTTGACATGATTACAACTTATTAATAAATTCTTATAGTGTCTGTATATATATGTGCATGCATGATGTACATGCACAAATGCACAATCATCTGGATTGGTGGCACTATGCACTTATGCATGGAGAATTCCAAAGACTACTTGTGGGTGTCTGTTTTTTTTGTTGTTGTTGTTTTGTTTTGTTTTGTTTTTTTACCATATGTGTCTCTGTGATGGAGCTCAGGTTGTTAGGCATGGTACCAAGTATCTATATCTGCTGAGCCATGCTGAGCCATTCTGTCGGCCCAGAAAATGTTTCTTTGATTTTAAGCTAAGTAGTTTGACTTAATAATTACTGAAATTGCAATTCAACCCATATATGTTGGGGGATATAATAGATAAAAAATGATTGTTAAGGCATACAGTAAAAATAACTCTGACTTTTCAATATGAATAATGTCATTTGTTTTTAATCCCAAAATTTTATTTTCTCTTTCTGATTAGTTATGATCAAGATTGATGTAGAAATCTTGAATCAGATAGGAATGAGTGGCTTATTAAATAGTAAATCAGCTCTTCAGGGCAAAGAAGGTTGTTGATCTTACCGTAATCATTACAGAAATTCTCATGTGTGAAGTCTTTAATTCTAGATATTTTACTGGTGACTGAGCACCATTTTTTTTTCCTTTTTTCCTTTTTTATGTTTCTCTCTACAGAAAGCTGACCTTGCAGTGGCTCCACTGGCTATTACCTATGTTCGGGAGAAGGTCATCGACTTTTCAAAGCCGTTTATGACACTTGGAATAAGTATTTTGTACCGCAAGCCCAATGGTACAAACCCAGGCGTCTTCTCCTTCCTGAATCCTCTCTCCCCTGATATCTGGATGTATATTCTGCTGGCTTACTTGGGTGTCAGTTGTGTGCTCTTTGTCATAGCCAGGTAACATGCTCACTTTTGTGATTTTTTTGGCAATTGTTACCTCTTTTTTCTAACTAATAATTGTCAAAAGTCACAATCTCCTTTCTTGTCTTTCTTTCTCCTGGGGTGCTGAAGGTTTACAAAGCTTCTAAGAATCACATGAGTATGCTGCCTTTTGGGGCAGAAAACATGCTGGTTGTGTCAGTAAGCTACAAATGTGGTAGGAAGTATTTTTCTCTTTTTAACCAGAATCTAAAAGGAGCCCAAATTGTTAAAACTTAGTTTTCTTCTTCTTTAATGGAGATTATAATTGTGTCTCAAGATTCATAATCTTATGGCTGCCGTAATGACATTGAAGTCAATTATATTTTTGAGATTATATATTTTGTGGTAAAAAGAATTAGAATTTTAGATGTAGGCATCTATATTAATAGAAATTTTCATCACCTATGACTATATGCATTTTTGTGGCCCATAGTCAATGTTAAATATGAAACCATATATTTTCAGTTTTGTTACTAAGACGCTTTTGAAAATTGCTGTCCTCTTTTGAAATTATATGACAAGGTCAATGATCTTTTCCTATTAGTAGAACTTCTTAGTTTTTCATTCAGAAAAACAATAAAACAAAGTGCATATAGCATATCTCACATATTTATATTATGATAAATATATACATAATTATGTTTTAATTTAACATTTTACTTAACTAGTTTAACATTGACATTTGACAACTTAAGACCACTATAATTTGTATTTATTCGTACCAAGCAGTCAGACAGCAATTGAGATTTTATAGTAGAGCCTCTTAAAGGTTTTTATTTTCATAATTTTTTATTCTTCCTCAAAATTATAATTTAGAGTTTGAAATATGTAATTTTTTAGTTTCTGCTTTTCCATGATCAATGAAAATAAATTAAGATAATTTGTCATATCTTTGGATACATATTTGCTTAGTTACCACCACAAGCCACTCTGCTTCATAAATATTCAGAGAATTGAGACTAAGTATTTGTAGAATTACTTTCCACCTAGAACACAGCAACCATTCTTTTGTGTCTTCACATGATCCTACTCTGCACAAATAAAGCCTAGAAGAAAGGCTCCTAACACCATCCTGAGGAAGCACAGAGGAACCAGTTATGTTCAAAAGCAATACTACTTAGCTTGGAACACATGAACTAGACGCTTGAGTTCATTTTCCAGCTTCAGATATATTAACTAATAAAAGATGTGTTATTTAAAGATAAGATGTTTCTAGCTGTTCAAAACATTTTTATAACTCTCAATTCTTATCAAAGAGAGTTGATGTTAATTTGAGGTGTTACCTTTATTGATTAAATCAATAGTAAGGGAAATGTCATTTAAAGAAATGACTTTTTATTGCATTTGAAAATATAAAGTCATGTAGTTTGACACTTTTAATTTTCTCTATGTTTAAGAGGGTTTCTGACTATATTAATTATTAGCTATTTAATAAGCAGATGTGAAATTATCCTGCTCTACCTTCTTACTTAAAGATAGGAAAATAATCTATCAAATATCTAGAAAAGTAAAGCCAAAGAAAACTTTATCAGAAAACTCATAGATATTTTATTAATAAATATGTGATATTTAATAGTCTTGGTAATGAGTTTAACTATATATGTAAATTCTCAGAATATGTTTGCTTACCATGACTGATAATATATCATCCAATTTTTAAAAAATGAAGCTTAAAATTAGGATTAGTGGAAGAATGACTACATTCAGGTTAATTCTTAGAGTGGGCTCGAAATTCAAATGAGTTTGTATAAAATTTGTTCTTCTAATATGGATGCAGCCTATGGAATACAAGTTCAGAGGAAATGTATTGGTAGACTTAATTGCTTTTCTAAATCAAGTAGAAGTATAATATTTGTTTTAAATTTTAAAAATTAAAACATTTTCACTTTATTTTTGAGTTAAATTTATATAATGCAAAGTGAATCATTGACATTATTACTGAAGATGTGGTATTTTTAATATTTATGCTTTTATTGCACTCTTTAATATTCCATTAATATAAACAGGAGAAAGAAACCTATTTAATGGTGGTATAGTTTACTGGCAGGGTACATGCCTAGCATTTGCTAACCCTAGTGCAGAAAACAAACAAGTACACAAACAAACAAACACAACTCTTAAGTTTATATCTTAGTTTTTGTTAATGTTACTATAATAATACACAATGGCCAAAACATTAAGAGAGAAAGGGTTTATTTTTAGCTCATATTAGAAGCCACAGGTGCCATTGGTAGGGAGTTGAATCAGCAGAGCATGAGGCAACTGGTTACACTATGTCTGTAGAGAACAATGAAATCTATGTGCAGCTTAATCTCTGTTATACAGTCTAGGACAGTGGGCAGAAAAAATTTTGCATCTATTCGTAGGGTGGGTCTTCCCATGTCTATTAATATAAAAATACAATTCCACATAGGTTTACACATATATTTATGGATTTACACATAATTATATATATATATGTATATATTGTTTATATTATATTAAGAATTCTACCATGTTATGGTACTTTCAAGAAATATTTGGCTGGATATATTCTTTCATTAAGCACAAACACACACACACACATATATATACATATATATGAATATATATTTATGTAGATATGCATTTAGCAATCTAAGATATATATATACATATATATATATAATGTTCCTAATTCTATACTTTTAAGGATTCTCTTTAAATAAAAATTATATTCATAAAATGACATGCATTAAAACCTATAAAAGGTCAACTATAAATAGTAGTCAATAGATGAAGCATAAGCAGTCCTTCTAATATCTAGTGGATGTAGGCTCTATTATTATATCAATAATATTAGTTTTATAAAAATTTTAAACTTGACACAAATTGGCAACATTTCATTTTTATAGCTTAATTTTAAAGTATATAATTTTGTTTATTCATTAAAATATTTTCCCCATGTTTAATCACGAAGAAACATACGTACAAGTACTTACAAATTTTCTAGGTGCAATGAATGGTTACCAAGAACAAGATGTTTCAGATACCTCTGTGTTGTTTACTAGGTCATATGGCTTTTATAAACATCTGAAATGTTATTTGTAGTATAATGACACAATCAGCATCCTTCTCTGAATTACTAGAGAACTCATTTAGATGTAGGTGTAAGGCTGGCATACTGCTTTCTAGACAACAACTATCCCTGTGCCACGTATCTTAACATTTACTCTTGACAGACAGAAGTACCTCTTGTCTGTTATAAGATTCACTTAGTTATACTATTTCTTAATCTTACCCATGTCTTTCTTGGTCATTTGCTTTAATTTAGTTATATAGTTAGTCACAGGAAAAGGCTGACCATGGCACCCACCCAAGATGTGTTTTTCACCTTGCTTCAAATATTTCCCACATAAACAAATATAGACCGCTGAAAATAAGTTATTTATAAAATGGGTTAAGTTCCCATGAAATGAAATCCCCATAGATAGCAGAGAATTTTTCTTTCAGCCATAGGTATTTCAAGGTCAACCAGAGCTCTTGAAATTCTGTATCCAAATTTTGTTTTGGGGTTTGTACAGTTTGTAATACAGAGGTGATAAGGATATCAACAACCAAATGAAGGAATAGTGATGTACACATTTTTCTCCAACAGGATTGATGTCACTCCGTTATTCACTAAGCACTGGTCAGGAAATTAACTGCAAACAACCTGAAAAGAAAGACCATTCTCATACCAACTTTTATAAGAATCTTGATACACAACTATAGGCTTCTTATCTGAACAAAACAATACAATTACCCACAGGAAAAATATAAATATAACCAAGTAAAATATTAACTGATTTGTTTCATCAACAGAAGAACAAACTAAAGAATATTTGATGTGTTGAAAATATAAAATTTTACTTTCTAAGTTAAAAACAATATATATTTTATGTCACTTACTTTTTATGACTTTTAGAATATTAGTATAATAACTGTTACATTATTGAGTAAGGCAGTGAAGAATTGACTCTTAAGATCTCTTGAAGTTTTATAATTATGGTTAACTCTAGGAGTGTCTTGCACTATATTTTAGATCAGACATGGCTTTTTATCACAAAAACATCCAGGCTTTGTCTCCCGTGGAGTACTTATAATTTCAAAACAAAGGTGTCTTCCTCTTACAACTCATTGGTTTTAAACAGTATCTTTGATGGTTTACTGACTTGTTAAACCCATGTCCAAAATGCTTGCATTAGCATCATTGATTTTGATTCCTGAGCAGTATACTATAGCTTTTATATCTCCATTGCGATTATTGGTGACATCTTATGGACAGTGGCAACAATGGGTTATTATGTACTTAGGAATGGATAACTGTTTTTGGTAGATGTTCAATGGTAAAGTAATTGACTGTCAGAAGGACTGTTGCCACATTCAAGTGAAATGCCAATTTAGTTGTGTGCCTGTACCACCAAGTGTCCAACCTATTACTCAGGGCACCACTTAAATTTTACCTTTCTTTAGCATTGCTTTAGCTAAGGTTTTGCTATATTTTTAAAAATGTGATTTTTCAGAGAGAGATATTTTATGGGAACATATTTGCTATTTTCCTTCCCATTTAGCAATACCCCTAGAAATTGGTTTTCAGTAATTGCTGCTCTAATATGCCTCTTACACACATGAGAAGGATCATTAAAACTGATTATGTATTTAGATTTGTCTAATGGTCAGCACAGATTTAATCTAAAGTCACGCTCAAACTGCAGGCTGAAATGCCTTTCATTCATCATAAGGCTAAGACTATAGGAAACTTGGTTTCCTATGTCAGTAGTGACTTGCTAATCCCATTAGAATACAACCCATCCTTTCAACCTCAGCTTAGAAATTGGGCATTGTTGTAATGTAGATATGGTGACTTCGTTTGCTGTCTTAATAGAACAAAGCCAATTGGGACTGAGTGAATTCACCTACAATAAAGTTGTTATGTAGGTATTTCAGGCAACAGAGATCTTGACTGAAATCATAGGAGCATGAACAGGAGGTCACTTCTAATTCCTAGAGGTAATAATAAACATGTTTTTCAACTGTCAGTTTTATAATTTCAGGACATTAAGCAATAGAAATTAGAAGAAAAAGGAGCAGTGCAAAGACAATATAAGATTACAATGAATTTTTAAGTAACCTTCTGTAATCAAATAATTGTTGCAATTTTGGTTCGAGGAAACTTTCACATCTTTTGCTAGTATTTACATGTCTACAAAATTATTTTCCCAATAAAGTTAAATTATTGTTTTTTTTCTCTCCCTTTTCCCCCTTCTATGTCCTTTGTTGTACTTTACGTCAAACCCAAGGCCTCCCACATGCAAGATAAATGATCAGCCACTGATGTACAGTCAGGATCCTAAATTATTTTTTCTTACTGTTAAGATAAAATAAACCATTTTTAATAATAGTCCAGTTTTTTTCTAGTTATGTGTACACCATTTGCCTTTGATGTCTATTCTTGATTCAGTGACACATGTGAGACCAGAGGCTCCTATAACAGGATGACTCTCATTTCTAGTTCTTTGTCCACTATGTCCATTCCAAAAATATTATGACAAATAACTTCTGAGATCTATGGGCAGCCTCTAATGACTGGTTTCCATTAAGAAGATATATAATACCTAACTTAGCACATCAAAATTTTATACAATAAATATGCTATTTTTAATATGTTGACGTTTAATGCTTATCAAGTTGTTATATTTAAAAATTTAGTATTTGCAGTATAGTTTAGCCTTGGCAGCTGCCACTATATACTCTTATCTGCCATCAGTTAATTTAGTCTGAGCTGTTAGCACACCAAGAACAATACTACACAAGGTTTGTCTCCCTATCCTTTTATCTCTCCTATTCATTCTACTCCATTCTGTTCCCTTCCATTCCATTTCCTTTTATTCTATTCCATTCTGTCTGTTCAGTTCTGTCCCACTTGGACCCCTCTATTCCTGCTCTACTCTGTGTAATTCTATTCATTTTTCTTTTTAGACTTTGAGAAAGAGACCTTATTATAAGTCTATTAAGAAGCTCCAATAAGCTAAGGAAAATGAAGCATACTTTCCACGAATCATATACTTATTCCTGGATGTTTCTTAGTTTCCAAGAAGTTTCGTTTCCTCAGCTGAAGGTTCTGAAAAAGGCTGTTCAGAAGCTGCTCCCTTACATTGGAGCTTTCAAAGCAATGCCTCCATTTTCCCACAGACACTAGAAAAACTTTTTGTTTGTTTTTTTATGGGAGAGAGGGTGGTTTCACAGTCACACTAACAAAGGTTCTTAGTTTTCTAGCCTACAGAAGACAGTGTACTTTTATTGTATTGAATGTGAAGCAATTAGATCTCCACTGTCACTCAAGACAGGACGAAAGTATTATATGCAGCTCTACATTGAAACAATAGACTGTGTGCAGGAGGACCATTAAGGCACTAACAGAAAATACACTACTGGCTTGGTTCGATTTTCTGTATATTTTTTCAACAGCAAAAAGGTGTGCTCTTAAAAGACATTTTTTTCCTATAAATATAAAAATATATTTTAGGTACTTTTTATTGAACATGTGACTTTTAATTATGTCTTAAAGCTATTGTCTTACTGCCATTACATTATTTCATGAGTTTTCCCAAATACACATTCTCTTGTGTACTTAGCCTTTTGCCCTAATCCATGTAGAGGAAAGTTGGGAAAGAGAATAAAAGTAGACTGAACAGTATGCAAACCGTTACACTGAGAATCACAGAGACAGTGATTTATTCTCTTAATTTATTCAAGTATGTATTTATAGAGTAATATATATCAGACACTGTTACCCACCTCTGACACAAAGAAAACTAAAAATTGTTTTCTCTTTTTTAAAGTTCTTATCTATTGTTATAGAAAGGTAGGTTCTTCTAAAGAAACTACATTTAGAAAACTTGCTGAAAATACATTAAAACAAAAATTGCATTAGGTTGTTTTGCTTAAAGTGTTAATTAAACTCATCTCTGGATTTTCCTAAATATTTTTAAAAAAGCTTTTATTATCACCTTACATTTTCAAACAATGCTTTAGCGTTTTCTCATCTACATTATACTCTTATACAAAACAGATAATTTCTTGAAATATCTGGTACATGTGAAAAGTATATTCATTGTTTTTTTTTTACTAGCCTTACAAAAAGAAATGTTAAAATATATTTCCAGAATGTTTAGCATGTAGACAAAGACATCAGTAAGTGCAGTAATACAGACATACTTGCATTCTCTTCTTTAAAATTGTTAGTTTCATTTAGTTACAAAATAGCAAGTCTTTGTGAAATTCTAGAGAAAATCAAAGCTATTTTATATTATTTTGATCCCCTCATAATTTATGTATGTGGGAGAAGTTCCATTAATATTAAATGAAAACTAAAAGAAATAATTAGTGGTGATTTATGACTTTATTTTTTCAAGTTATATGAAATAATGCACTCTATCCAAATTATTAATGAGTAGGAGATACAGCATCATCAGCCAATACAA
This sequence comes from Mastomys coucha, assembly GCF_008632895.1. NCBI lineage: Eukaryota > Metazoa > Chordata > Mammalia > Rodentia > Muridae > Mastomys > Mastomys coucha. The sequence continues at coordinate 22,008,209 of NW_022196909.1, forward strand.
CTTCATTCATTAGAGCATGCCACAGCACATTAATTGCTATAATTTTTTACATTCCATTACATAATTGCATCATTTGAATTAAATTGTTTTCATATCAATCCTGTTGCTTATGTGTACATAGAAATACAGAGATTAACCTTATACTCTTTGTGATAAAAAGTCTCACTAATGCAGTAATTACATGTATTCATATTTTAAAACTAGAATGAATATATTTAACCTAATGTACTTTGAATACAGATTTTCATTTCTAATCTGCAGAAAGCATAATTTTACAGTTTTTCTAACTTGGATATTACAGGTTTTTTATATTATTAGAAAAATAATATATAGACCTAAATTAATTATTTGACAAAAATGATCTATTCCTTTCTTTTCTGACTTCTTTCCACTCCAATATGGTAACATGAGGAGAATGAATTTATAACACAACTTCCTATTAAGTTAATATATTTAATATTTGAAGCAAAGGTGAAATGGTAGGTTTTCAATGTTACTGGCATGATAAATATTACAACAGTTGGGCTACAACTGTCATCTAAGTTGGTTCAGAATATGCACCTGAATATTATTTTAACATAATAAAATTAGGTAAGTGTTTCCTGGCTTCCCTTAATATTACTGGTGTTCAGCTTTGGGGAGGTGGGTTATTTGTTTCAATATAAGCTTATCCAATGGCTAGACTGAGTTGTTATTTGAAAATAATCAAGAAAAGCTGAATTTTGTTTATAGGTGGATAGATACAAATGAGCCCCACTCCTACAAAAATGTTCATTATAAAATGTTCATATCCCTCTTTCAGTTTTAATTAGGACTTTAAATCAATCATGTAATTGAAAAGGTTTGAAAGTTATGTTTCAAATCTAGTTGTAGAGAATTTAACAATACTAATTTTGTTAATTCTTAATTTGGAAAATGTACAGAAAAGTAAAATAATTGATTTCCAAACATATTTTAGCTTTCTTAGGAACTTTGAGGTATTCACAGTGCACATACATGATATTAAGTTCCTTTACTAATTTGTTGATACAATATGCTGCGTTGTAATACTAAGACACTTATGATTCATTGATATGATACATACACAGTGTACATACCTAACATTAAAGCACTTTATTATTTGTTGATACAGCATGCTACATTATTATATTAAGAGAGATTTTATTGATTTTTACATATTTCATATAGAGTATACATATGTATATTAAGATACTTTGTCATTTGAAGATCCATTATGTTATATTGTAACATTAAGACACTTTATTGGTTTATACAACACAGTATATTTTTCAAGACATTTCTGACTTCTTAGGTTAAAAAGCAGAAAGTCTACAAATGAAAAAACTCTGGAAGATCTTGCAAAAGTGAAACTTATCATTACAATATCAGTAAAAGAAGAAATTTTGTACCTTGCATGCCTATATCTACTGATGATTAATATGTTCTGTAATCCCTAATATCATCAGTTAAATCATTTCTAATACTTAAATGATGGATTTATATCAGACATTACCACTCTTTTGAGTGCCATTTTTATACAAAAAGGTATAGTCTGTCTCATGCTTCAGTATTAGACACCTCATGACCTGCTCTATCAGTCAGCCAGCCCTAAAGCTTTGATCCTGGACTTAAAGCTTTACATACCCTTAGTGTGAATATTACAAGCTACCCTCTTACCTCTGCTCTATAAGTCTACAAGGAACATTGTAATTGAAAGATTGCTGATTTTTATTTAAAATGACAGTTTTGATGTTTAGAATGTTATTCGAAAATATTTAACTGGGCAAGAAATAATTTTGGGGATAAAGTTAATTTTTTTTTACACAGCATTGAAATCTGAACCTTGTCTTTAGTAATTCTCAGTTTAAAGCCACTCTTATTTGAATATAATTATGCATTTAAATTATTTGTAGCTATCTAATAGAATAGCATAAAAAATCATTGTAAAATTTCAAAAGTAGATAGTAGTTTTCAGAATAAAATTAATTTTTCTTTTATGTTGAAATCTATATTAAAACTCAATGGCAACAATATTTTTATTTTCTAAATTTTTGCATATGTAGAAAACTGTAATAAATACTTTTTAAACCACAAAGTAAAAAAATATAGACAAAATTAAATAAACATGTTGCTATATAGGATTATCAATTTTAAATACATTAACATTGATTAGGATATTATACTCTGATGTTAAAGTTAATTTTCTACAAATGTTATTCTTAAGTATGAGTCTTCAGAAAGCCCTATATTTCAAAGATGCTCATATTTTACTGTGTTTAGTCCCTTTTCCATAAATTAAATTATTTTATCGCTACATTACAAGTCTGTGGATTTTATCATTTTTATTATTTCATTAATCTCTGTTGATCCATTTATTGATTCCAAATAACTTACCGGCATTAAAGGTACCAGTTAATGTCCATGTTAAGTAATAGAAAATATATTCAAATATTTATTCTTAAATTTCATATGTATTCAGGGGGAGTGTATGTTTTTAGTAATATACAGATAACTTATTAATTGCCTATATCAGTGAGGGAGTTTTTGTTTTATAGCCATAGCAAATTTTCAGGGTTTGAATACCTCATCTGCAGTCATTATCACCATAGCCAAAGGCATCTCTGGACACCACATTTGGAAAGCTACAAGGAATTGTCTTTGTAAGTCAGGGTGAGGGGAATTCAGCATGCCACTCCTTTACATTTCCAGGAAAATGGAAGAAATAAGATATAAAATTGGATTGCAGCAGACTATGTAGAAAGTGCTAATGCATAGCTGTGCGGAACATATGAGAAGAATATTTAGAAAGGGTTGGGAAAGGCTAGAGCCTAGAAAACATAGCAGAGTAATTGTGTTTTACCAAGTTATATGAAGATTTCTAAACACAAGTTCTGATTAACCTTTATCAACAGCAGTATAAATCGATATCTTTGCAAATATCAAATTGTTTTTAATAAGAGTTAAGGTGTTGTTTTAAAGACAACTGCATATGAAAATATCTGTGAAGGGAAGAAAGTGTGTCATAAATCATTTTTTTTGATGATTTCATTGTGATGAGTCATTGTGATGAGTCATTGTGATGAGTCATTGTGATGAGTCATTGTGATGAGTCATTGTTTACAAATTGTTGAGCTTTATTTTACTGATGTAGAAGTGATACTTTACTGGACAATTTTACATCATGACATGCTCTCCCAAGTGACAACTTTTATAACTTATTGTAGAATTATATTGAAGAGGAGTATATTGTTCTAAAGTACTCAGAAACTTTATCATAAGAACTGAGAGTTGTCTTCTGCCAGCTTAGTAACTGGTTCAGAGCCTGGCTTGTTTAAAAAAAAATAATTTCCTGTGTGGTTAATAAGAAACTTAACCAAATATTTATTTAAATAGGTGTGTGTATGTGTGTGTGTGTATGTGTGCATGTGCATATGCGTGTGTGTGTATTTGATTGCTGTACATAAGGAAAGATTAAAACATATCATTTTTAAGTTGCTGGAATATGTGGCTGGCAGAGCTACCCTCACAGTAACGATTTCAGCCTCATAGTTACAAGAAGTCTACTGAAACACTAGACCTCATCAATATCCCTTGCCTAAACAGAGAACAGAAAACAAAAGCTTTGGCCACAGAAGACAGAACATGGTATTAGAAATGGAGGTACAGAGGCCTGTGAGCTGCATGAGGGTAGTGGATTCAAACCAGAGTCCTTGGCAAGAGTATGCAATGCTCTTAAACTCTGAGCTTTCTCTCCAGCTCCAGCTCTTGTGTTTTCATTAGGAAGAAACACTTCCTTTACTCATGCCTTAATATTTAAAACTATTGACAGTTGGGAATAATCTATAACACATTGTGATCTCAAGAGTTTTGTAGGACAGAAAATTGATAATCCCAGGGAATGTGTGATTGGCAGAACAAAGTAGTGTCCCACACAAATGCCCAGTCTGGCCTTGAATTAACCTGTGGCAAAGCTTTCCTCAAACATTTCCTCAGAGTCCCAAGTGCTAGAATTACAGGAATAAGTAAAGGTTGATATTAATATATAAGAGTTTATCAATTTACTTTCAGGTTTATCAATTTTACTCTAACGTCTTAAATGGTACTATAAAATATTCAGTCTTGGTGAAAGTAATTCTTTAATATGAGACAACAATATTTTTCCAACTTTTTTTAAGCCACAAAGAAAATATTGTGAAGCGTTTTATCCCCCACCTCTACAGTGATAATATATTATGATATTATACTAAGACACATTTTATAAAACAGCAGTTGTTAAATTTCCCTGTGGGAAGAGACAAAGAAGTCTATGGCCTATTATGGTTAGTCTAGGTATTGACTTCTCTGAGAGTCACTACTGACAACATTAAATGTCATGTAATAAATAAATCAGTTAATTTAATTTAAATTTTTCCTAACATTTTGTTCTGGAATTTTTCCATCAGTCTAAGCTTTCAGAACAAAGTGATTGCAAATATAAGGACTAGTTTTACCCATTTTGAAAGCAATGAGACTGCTAAGTACAATGCTAAAAAGCTCAGGAAAATGAATATCAGCAAATAGATAAATTGGTAAGGGGCATAAATTAATTGAATAATGTTCAAATAAGTCTTTGAAATATAAGTACACTGTTTAATAATTTAAAAAAGCTGAGCTTTTACAAAATCTTAAAGTAGAAAAAACTTAGATCAGGAGAATACAAGGCATGGTTTATACATAAGATTTAAATTACGTGGGGCATCTAGGAAAACAAGGCATTTACTATTTCAAAATATGATATCCTTGTGGTTCCAGATTCTTGATTAATTAATAATGTTAAGTATATAAGTGATGGAAACTAGTGTTATAAAAAAAAAAGAAGCCCTAAGAAGTATAAAAACCTGGCCATATTTTGTGACCTCAGAACTGAAGCCAGGCTACTGGCAGCATATAGCACTAGACAAGAGTGAGCCATTAGGAGACTTCCAGTCTTCAAGGAAAAGTAAAGTTAAAGTCTAGGGTCTTGAACCAGTAGCCTTGAACCTCTCACGTACATGGCTGATGTGTGCTCCCTCATTTTCAGGCTATTACATAGATAGAATGTGATAGTCAAGATCATTTGAGTTTGTTTGTGTTTTTATCAGCAGTCTCCCTTTTCCTCTTTTGATCAATATGAAGGGCAATTTCTGAGTTCCACTGTTATTATCCTGCTGCCCTCATTGGCCATTTCTCTCAGTAGCTAATTATTTTGACAAAAGCTGCTCTTTGTTATTCATCTGTTTAGGAACCTGACAGTGTCACATTTTTATATTGTCTTACACTGTCCAGAAACAAATGTTTGAAGAATTGCTATATTGAATAAGCTTTTTTGTATGACCTTACTATGTGAATTTTTTCTGACTTATGATTATAAAATTTGCTAATTATTATCTTTCCCAGAGCCTTGTTGTTGTTATAACACCCTTAACTACATTGAGTAAAATAAACTGTTCCACTCATTTACCCTTTGATTGATAAAATAATTAATATGAATATCATTGTTATCTAAAAGTAGTAAGTTAATTGAAAAATTTCAGGAATTATAAGTCCATTTTACCACAGAAGAGGTCATCAGAAGTCAAAGAAGAATATAAATGATAAGATTAAGAAGAACTAGTAAATAATTTTATAAATAATATATGTTAATTTATTAGATTCACTATAGGTACTTGATGGAGTGTATGTTTTCACAGTGTCAGTGTGTACATTCACAGGAAAGTAATTCTCTAATAATATAATAAGATAGAAAACATGGACTACAAACATAAAGAGGCAGAGAAACCCAAGTAAAGGAGAATGTCAAACACACATATAAAATCCTTTGTAATTTTTTTAAAATAATGATTTCACTTTATACATATGAAACAGGAAAAGGTTTGAAAAAAGAAACAGGAGAACGGTTGCTGAATGTATATCATCAAGGCAAACCAGTCCTAACAGGTATTTTGCTACAGTAATTATATAAAGTTGTGATAAAAGTTCAAAAGTAAAAACAAAAATTCTAGTAAATACTGTGTTAAGTAATTATTAAATTACTTACACAATGGAGAAGTTATTTATTAAAATCCAGATCCATGGCTGCTGATATCAATGCAAGAGGAATTTTGATGGTAAATTTTCCTTTTTCAATAGAAAATCTTTTGGAGACTCTACTGAAATACTATAAACTATGCAATAATTCCTTCCCAATATAATTGTTAATGTTCCTTGTGAGTTGTGTATAGAAGATTTTTGTATGTTAAAGGCAGAAAAGAGGATGATTCTTTTGTGTGAGAGATTTTGTAATTTAGGAAACATATCTGCTGGAGCATGCTGAAGCAGTTGTTTTATGAAACAGATAGTCAAACTAGCTACAAAAAATATTTTGAGAAATTAAAGAACCGATAATAGAGAAATGAACAGCCACAGATGGCCTTCCTGGACTGATTTCATGAGCATGGTTCCTGCTTCATTGTCAAGGATAAAGCCTATTATATTCTAAAGCCTTTTAACATGAAAGAGGAAAATAAGAGAAATACTCTTGTTGACATGTATAAAGTATTTCTATTTCCCTTTTGAAATAGAAATAGTGAATAATGTGTTTCCATGTATATATGTGTACTCATGCATAGAAAATAACTGTGTGTTCATTTCATGTGGTCATACAGTTTATACACATTCAACAAAAATTGTTGATGTCAATGCACATGAATTTTTGTTAACCAGAAACAAAAACTATTTTTTTCTGATAAGAGTAATACTAACTGTAATTGGACATTTTTACAATTTTAAATCACATAAACACAGAAATAATATAATGCTTAAAATAATTCATTTAAAACAAAATAATTCAGTTAATAGTTACTTCTCAGTGTATATATTTTAAAGTTTTTTAATATATTGAATTTTAGAATCTGGCCCTTAAAATCACTTTAATATTGTCTTTATTATTTTTACAGATTAAGTGATATATTTGATGCAATAATAAAAGTAGTTTATTTTTCTATATTAGAAAATACAAGAATGTCTGATATATAAATATATAGTCTAATATATAAATATGCTGCATATGCTAGTTTGCACCAATTTTCTACTTAGAATGCTTACTTACAAATGAGTTTGTAAATAAATTTTAATTTTTAACCAAGAGCCAATATAATTGTATATGTTAGAGAATATCAGAGCAAATACTAAAATATTTACATAAAACAATATTTTATAATGAGCTGTTTGTTATATTAATTAAAATAATTAGAGTGATTATCTCCTTAATAAATATATACAAGTTTAAAAAAATACTAATTTTAAAGCAGGATATTATTACATTCTATAGCTTGTTCCATCATCAGTAAAACAATTTCAGACATATGCTTTATTGCTATTGAGGAAATGTCTCAGGATGGTATAATTTTTAGGAATCTCTAAGAATATGGAGTGTGTTTATGAGTAAACCATATGACTTTAATTATATTCCATAATTGAATATATATATGTATACATATAATACAGCAATATCAATTGCATACCGTACTTTTCAATACTGTACATATGAATATTACTGATTAGGCCTGCCTTTAGTAGATATAATTATTTTTATATTTAAAATATATCAGATGAAGTAAGGATGCTGTGTACATATTTGGCCAATTGAATTCTAGAACAAAAATAGATATAATACACAGTATCTGACTAATATTTCTTAAAGCATCCGTGAGTTATCAAATCCACTTTTTACTTAACCTTAATTACATCAGTATGAGTCCTTTAGAGAGAGTCTTTCCTTCATTGTTGGTACTTTCTTAACATATCCTTAGAAATATGCTAGATTTTTTAATAGTCATGTATTAGATCATACAGAAAACAAATGAGCTATTAAGAAGACAAATTAGAAATGTTTATATGTGCTGGCATGCAAAGATGAAGGAGAGCCCTTCGATTCAGACAAGAACAAAAAGTTCTGTAGCTTCCCCAAAATGGATGACTGCTGCATCGCAAGCCTGTGCATTTATTGGATGGAATAATATTCATAGTTAAGATGTTATGCCAGACATTCATTTTTAATTTAATTAATATTTTTCATCTAGAATAAAATAGGGATTATAATTGAGATCATGTTCACTTTTATTTAATAGACTTGTATACTGAGAAGCCACAACAGTGACAATTTACAAATTATTTGCAAAATAAACAAGTTTTCTAGACCTTTCATCCAAAAGCATCAAGATGAAAAAATGTACAAAATTGTATCAACAAGGTATTTAGAGCAGTAGAACTGATCAATATATAATAAAATATATGAGGATAATAACACTGAATTCAAAGTGGTAAATCAATATTAGGGCTTTTTAAATATTTTATTAAATAAATATATAAATATGTAATATATTATATACAAATACATAAAAATAGTTTTAAGTCATTTAAAACTGTTGAATAATTACTTCTGATTTGGAAATATTATATAAACATAATTTCATAAATATTTTAATAAATATTTCAAGGAATGTTATAACTTAGTATATGGTACTACTATCCCTACTGGATGAAAGAAAAGCTGACTTATAAAATAATTAAAATTTCTACAACTTTAAACAAAAAATTAAGACAATTCTATAAACATATTAATTAATTGGGTTATTTTTAGTGTATCTGCTACAGTTTCAGAATATCCTATTTTAGTAGCTATTTAATCAAAGTTTCGATTAGGTATCAACATATGAGTTATTACATTATAAATTATATTTTTATTTAAATAGAGGTTATTTAGTATTGAGACTTCTTTCCCTCTCCTGAGTCTATACCAATGGAAGCCTTCTCTTATTCTTGTGAATCTGATGTTAATCAGTTTCAGTAATTGTCTTATCTAACGTACTTACAAAGCATTCTTTGTTCAACATACATGCCACATTAGGAGAGTGAAGGAAAGTTGAGAGAACTTTGCTTCAAATAATATTTTTAGAGAAGGGGACACAAAGGGGGAGAGAGAGAGAGAGAGAGAGAGAGAGAGAGAGAGAGAGAG